>NC_141538.1:83189062-83489375 GCF_021556685.1 Rattus norvegicus
AGGATTCTAGAAGATCATTATGTGGATTCCAGACACTGGGGAAAAAAGTTGTGATGTTTAAGTTGCTATGGAGACTCCAAGATGTTTGAGATGCCAGAGCCATAGAATATCCGCTGAGGAAAGCTGCTAACAGGGAGTGAAAACAACCCAGGAGAAAGAGATTTGCTGTAGTCAACAGAGACCAAAAAAGAGTTGGACATCTGAAGACTTCTTTGATATCAGACATGTAGATACTGAGTTTGGAGTTTGCCCAGCTGTTTTCCTGTCTAGCTTTGAGGATTATAGTTAAGTGGCTGGATGAATCTCAGAAGAGACTTTGAACTTTGGAGTTTTAATGTTGTTGTGACTACTATAGACAATGGAGAATTTTAAAGTTGGACTAAAGGTATTTTTCATTATGCTATGTTTAGGTATGACCCCTATAGACTCATATGTTTGAATAAACCTATGGGAGCAAAGGAGTGGAATGATTATGCTTGGTTCAGGGGTGGCATTATCTGGAGGTGTGGCCTTGTTGGAGGAAGTGTGTCACAGAGGGTGTGGGCTTTATGATCCTCCTCCCAACCACATGGAAGTCAGTGTTCTATTTGCTTGTGGAAAAAGATACAGAACTCTCAGCTCCTCCTACACACCTGCCTCTACTCTGCCATGCTCCTGCCTTGATGATAATGGACAGAACCCCTGAACCTGTAAGCCAGCCCCAATTAAATGTTGTGCTTATAAGACTTGCCTTGGTCATGGTGTCTGTTGACAGCAGTAAAACCTTAACTAAAATAGTGGGAGCACATTGACCTTTGCATATTGTCTACTTGAAACCATTTAGAATCACATCTAAATTTTCAATTACTCCACCACACAGTTATAGGATCTACCAGATTGAAATTTCCCCATTGGCCCTCTGACTAGATTTGGAGTCCATGCTTCTTCCTGTGATCTTCTGGGCTTTGTCTCGGACTGCTGGAAGATGTTGCTCTCATAGCTCTTGGAAGCAACCCATTGATGCAGTTGGCAACAGTTGCTCAGCATCTGATCAGAAAGACCAAATGGGGGTGAAAAAATGGAAATCATGGTTAGTAAGTTACTGACCTCATTCTGTAGGAATTCTTTCTGGAAAGGCAGCAAGAGAAAGTTGTGGCAGGCAGTAAGTCATCTCTAAGAATGTTTACTGTGGAGTTCTAGCAAAAAGAAAAGGCTTGAGAGACTTCCTGGATGACACATATCTTTGCTCAGAGACACCAAAGCAGAGTACTGGAAAACTTCTGCCTAGAGAGAGAGGCTGTCCACTCCTGTGTTGAGGGCAGCTGAAGCAGCAACAGCATTTGGGATACCCAAATTGCTAGGATGGTGTTTGTAAGATAATTTTCTGAAGCTTGAGTTGGCTTGGCTGAAAAGACTAGATGTGAGATACACAAGGGAGGAATTCTTTCTAAGCACATGACTAGGAATTATTATTAATATTTTATAGAGTCTTTCATAGAACATGAGATTTTTTTCAAGCTATTAAAATTTAAGTTACAGTTTAAGTGGAAATTCAACTGTATGTGACCCCACCTCATACACAGTTGTTTCTCTGAAGGATAGGGATAGTCTGTGTATACACTTCCCTCTTCCATTGCATTATCTATGTCTAGATGTGTAGAATCCTGGTACATGAAGATTGGAAGAAACTTTAAGCATCCCAGTGTTGTCAGAACTTTTGTCTGTACTATTTGGAATAGACCAAGAAAAGATACATACAAAGGCCAGTCCCAGAGTAGAGCTTGACTAAAACCAGTTTATAATATTCCTAATTGTGTCTGTAACTCTGAGTGGATACCAAGAGAAGTTGATCAAAAGCAAAGCTGTACCTCCACTTGAAGAGCTACAGGCAACTAATAACTACTGAGAAAGGAGGAATGGTTCTTTTTCCCCCAAGAAACAAGCTCCTTGATGGGTTGTCCAGTCCCAAGTAGTCAGCACTAAATACATGTGCATCCTAGTAACATTACATGTACTCCATAGTATGTGCCTGTGCGTATAAATAACAATTAAAGAAGAAGAAATCATGAATTTGAGAAGGATGACATAAGAGAAGTTGGAGCAAGTGAGGAAGAAAATGATGCAAATGCAGTTCTGATATATAAATTTTCAAGACAAATAAATTTCATTTAAAAATGTAATATATTACTGCACTTTCTTTTTTTCTAGAAGAATCATTTCTCTCTCTTAGGAATCCACCTTTTAAGTGACACTTTTTTTGGCTTGTATCTATCAGAATTCGACCTCTACAGCCAGTTCATAGAACAGTACAGTATGAGGGATGCAAACAGATCACTCCTGGGTTGTGAACTTTTAGAATTCTTCTGTAAGCTAGAGATAATCCACTTGGAAATCAAAAGCACTTCTCACTGTATTTGAGAGATACAGTATTCATAACAGAATCTTATTCAAAGTAGTAATAGTGATGGAACATATAGTAAGGAAAATATCTAGAAAGTGGTATGGAGCTGGGAGGTTATTTTGTGGTGTTTGGGTGTGAAAGAGATAGGGAGAAGGAGAGATAGAAGGAAAAGGAGAAGAAGAGGGGGTGGGAGTGGAACTCACAATCCCACCTCAGCCTCCTACACGCTAGGATTTCATATGTGCCCTATCTGGCTGAGGATTTATTTACAGGAGTGTTCAGGGAAGCCTACTTTAGGAAATGGCTTCTGATATGAAAACTAAAGAAGGTGGCAAAGAAGAAAAATTTTTGATACTGTTCCCTGGTAGAGAGGAAGATTGATCCAATGTTTTAAATCAGGACACAGCATGTAGAATTTAAATAATTAAATCATTGGGGTTGAAGACATGGCTCAACTGTTAGGAGCACCTAATGCTCATCTACAAGACCTGTGTTTGATTCTCAGCATCTACATGTTGGCTCACAACCATCTGTAACTCTAATGCTAGAGGACTTAGTGACCTTTTCTGGCTTCTCTATGCACCTATAATGCATATGATGTACAGGCATACATAGAGGAAAAATACCTACAGAGACAATTAATTAAAACTTTATTAAAGTATGTCTGGATAGAGTGTTCAAGGGCTTCCAAGGTAACCAATGAAGAAAGACATATAAAGGAGGCCAGGTTTCACACTGTATCCCACACATTTAGTGTAAAATGGAGGAAAGCTTCCCCACTTTCTCCTTGGTCAGCATCACTGGCAATCCGGTGACACCAAAGCCCAGAAGAAAACCAAGCTGGGTGTGAACTATTCTGATTGCACATCTGGTGATGCCATGACAAGTTACGATGTATATATATTCCTGGTCTTAAATCAGATTCCTTCCAATCACCTCTGCAGACAATGGAGTCCCCTTCACCCCTTCACCCCTGACCTCAGCATTCCTACTCTCTCTACCACACATCCTGCAGTCGTCATCATCTCTCTAATCCTTCATCATTGTTGCTAATATCCTGTCAAGGCAGGGGTGCATCCAACTGCAAACAAAGCTGTCTCCATAAATATTTAGACTGAAGAGAAAATGTGCCAAAGATACAAAGACTATGGCCAGAAGGAAAGGAGACCTTCCTGTGAGCTGTTCCCTTCCGGCTCATGTCTGGATTCATGAATATGCATCCCGGAATAAGCCGTAACTATTAGTTCACCTAAAAGATACCTCCCCCGACCCCTGAAACCTGAGCTTCCTTATGATCTGTTCAACCCTGCATGACGCTTTCTTCTTACCCTTGTATGTATGTTTCTCCATTTTCTTTGGCTTTTTCTTTTTCACTTTTCTCTGTTTCTGATCACATATCCAGCTCCAGGCTCTGTTAAACTTACCTCAAAGTCTATATTTACCTTCTCATCTCATTTCCTTCACTGTCACTTTCTAGGTTAAGGTTTCTTCCTACCCTTTCCCCTCTCTTATGCTTATACTCACTGAAGCTAAGCCAGAGCCCATGTTTCTGATTCTTCCTTTACAGTTGTCCTCACTAAAATGGGCTATGTTCCTTGGTCCTGGCTGAAACTCTGCATGTGTTTGAACTACTCTCCCGCTTGAACCACTCTGATGCTTCATCCCTGCTCCTTATATTTGTCATGTTTTGCAAGCTGCGTCTTTGCACTTGCCTCTTGAGATCACCACTGTATTCTCATCCATGCCTGGACTTTGCTTTTCATAACTGCTGATGTCTGTTGTCTTGAGTAGATTCAATAGCTAGCTTCTGCCTATAGGCATCAAATGTTAAGTCTCAACTTCCACTTCTAGCTGAATAATAAGCTTTAAAGTGATCCTCGATATATCTTATTCCCATTATAATTATGTCTGCTGTTTCCTCTTGACTTCATTCCATCTTGTAGATATTTTCTTAAGATCGCAGAGAAGCAGTGTTCTCCTACGAGTTACATGATGGGAATTATTTCTTTTAAATATTTGATGGTGACATGGTTTGACTTGATTTAGCTCTTTCAACCTTGAGAGAATTCCTAAGCCGGAGGAAAGTTTAAATTCCTTCCGTCTGCCTACATAGCATTAAGATGCCAACTCCAGTCCTGGGGGTGAGAGGGATTCTTAACTTCTCCTTTAATCAAATCAGTTGAAGCTGAAAAGAAGACCAAGTTGAGACTCGTCATTTCTTGAGCATTCTGCTCCTAAACATTCATGATTTCCCTCCTCTTTCCTTTTTTTTAAGAGATCAGTAAGATGCAATGCTTGATTCTAAGGATTCTCAATCATCAGACGCCAAGAAAATTCAGGCACCTGCAGAAATAGGAAGTGTGCACGTCTCTTCACAGAAAGTCTGGGCACAGACTTTTAAGCTGTTTACAGCTATTATATTGTCTGTGAGTTTGTGGTGAAGAGATTCAGAGGACAATGTGGCATGCCTAAGGCTACTTAAGAAAAAGAAAAAAAAGGAAAACAAACAAACAAAAAAAACAGAAACAGATGGATTACAATCCTAAAATGTAGCATCCATTGCGCTCATTCCTACAAAGAAACAGTAAGTACCAGGAGGTAAGACTTCCTTCCTTCCTTCCTTCCTTCCTTCCTTCCTTCTTTCCTTCCTTCCTTCCTTCCTTCCTTTATTTTTTGAGACAGACTCTCATGTGGCACAGGCTGTCCTCATTACCTACTATACAGATGAGGATAACCTTGAATTTCTGGTCTTCTTGTCTCTACTTCCAGAGTGCTAGCATTAAAGGCTTGAGCCACCACACTAGGTGTGGATTGTTCTACAAAGCACTGTGGAGTGAACCCAGAGCTTAGGAAAACACTCTACTAACTGAAATGTACCTCTAACCCCATTGGTGTTCTTTAGTAATTGTCGAGAGTCATTTAAAAAAGGATCACATGCATAAGCCCCATGGTGATATATAATTCAACATTGCTCATGTCTTTAAGCTAAGACTGATCCCCCCTTTTATTTTATCATAGGCAGAAATATTGAAAACAAATAAGCTTTATTTGTAATTGGCAGGACTAAGTGCCTCCTTTTGGAAACTATTATTTGTACTGCTACAGTTGAGACAGCAAAGTATAATTACAATCTTTTAAAAAAATTGTCTCCAATAAATCAATAAGTACTTTATGACCAACCAAGTCCCATGAAAAATGTAATAGCTGTTGGTGAGTGGGTGTGTACACCCATCTCTCACTCCTCTTAAAGGGATGTAGGCTAGATACTCCTTTGAAGTCCCTCCAGGTTCTGGAGCTTTTGTATCTGTTCCTGTGCCCTTGTCCCTACCCCATCCTCCAACCTGGAAAGAGTGACTTAGTTAGAGGAGAAGTTGCTGAGTTGCTTCGTTAGCATGTTTCCAGTGTCCTTAGAGTTGCTGTAATCATATTATGGGTTAGAAATGCAGACTTTCAGACCCACCCAGGCTTACTGAATAGAACATTCTGTGGGCAGGCCCAGCTATCTGAGCATTAATAAGCCCACTAGTTGGTTCTGATGTTATTTAAGCTGTGGAAGTCCTGGCTAGCTGGCCCACCCATCTTCAGTGAATCAGCTTATAGGAGGAGCTGTGTTCCGATCTGCTTCCTTTCATGAGGTTGAAATAGAGGTATAGGTTGGGAAGGATACTCTGTAACTAGGTGTTTTTATATTCTAATTTTAGGTGCAGTCATGATTTTTTACAAAAATGTTTTTTTCTAATGAAACTGATAGTTTACTTATTTTTGTTTAAATGTAACTCTAATTTCAATATTTTAGTATATTACAACTTTAAGGGTAGAAGGAGAAAGGAATATTATTCATTGGATCCCTTAAAGCCATAATAGTAGTTACTTATTTTTCTTTATGACTATGCATTTAAGTCTCTAATGAGCCTGAGAGTGGCCCAATTCATTCCTGTTAGAATTGGTGATAAGTAAAGCCCAGAGAAGGCAAAAACACCGAACAAAACTTACCCAGAAAGCTAGCTGGAGATAGCAAGTTCCCAGTCATGGCCTCAGACTTAGGATCTAACCAACACAGCCAAGGTTTCTCATCACCACCTCCAAATTGAAAGAGGGGGGAATACTTATTTGGGTTGGTTTATCTCTGTCTTCACAGCAAGGAATTCCTATCCTGTGTTTCATCCTGGGAATCAAGAATGAATCTGTATCAACTGGTTTCCATGACCCCCTAGTGAACATGGCATCACTCAATGTCACGTCCTGAATTCCTACCCCAGTCCTTTCATCCAACTTCCATGACAGGAATTGAAAATGAACTGCAGCTGTTCAGCTTGTCTGTGGCAGGGAGCAAATTCTTAATCCTCCTATGAGCTCATCCCAGGGAAAACCATGTAGTGTGACCAGGAAGTGCTCTTGACTGCAATGCAGAGCCCGCCCCCATTTCCTTTGAGTCACTTTTGATTTCAGTCTGCAGGACAATTATTTCTCCAAACTTGATTATCTGCCAGAAACATTTCCTACGAGGTTACGACTTTCAGAGTTAAATTTTGACTTACCTAATTTTCATCCACATTATGCCTTTTATAATCTTTTGTTTCTATTCTGGGTTGCCAAATTACTGGATTTTACTTTGCAAAATTTCACAATGAGCACTGGTTTTGAAGGCAGGAATCAACCATTTTGCTTCTTTCTTGATTAGCTTTATAGTGCCAGCTCATGGTTTTGTTTGTTTGTTTTTTGTTTTTTTCTTTGTGAACATGGCAGCTAATATGCTATGCATATTGCGTGCATTGGTTTGACCAACCTTCATTGTCCTATGAAGTAGGTAATATTTCAGTTTCCATTCTTCAGAGACTCATCATGTGCCCCTTTTTTCTTCATTCAGTATCTGTTACAGTAGGGCTTTAAGCCCCATGCCAGGTTCTCTTAGATAATTTTATAGAATGAAATATGTGTTGGCTTCCTGGATGTCCCAGCTCCTGGGTAGGAGAGGGCTTACCAGGGTAAGGACAGTTCAGATACGCAGAAGACCTTCACAGAAGCCAAGCAAGGTAAATATTTAGTTCAAATTCAATGCTAAGCTGAAGAATGGAAGACAGCGGGTGATTTTAGAAGATTTCCAGTATTATTGAACTACAAATTATTCCTATGGAGTCTCTTGGGTGTGAAGATATCCAACAATATGAAATATATCCTAGATCCTGAAGATCTGTGGCTGACCTGGATTTCTACATGATGGATGTCTACATTCACATGGGTGAAAGCTTAAACTGTGCTCAAATACAGATCTAATTGAATAGCTACCAGATACTTATGAAAATCAAAGATCTGAACAGACTGAATGCCAGAATTTAAGAAGTATGGGTACAATTTAAAGAGCCCATTTATAGAAAATAAATGTTGTTTGCTTTAGTGATGTGGGCTGAGGGATCTCAGTTTTATGCTCTGAGTGAGGTTTGAGGATGAATGTACGGAATGACCAATCTCTTAAGGGACAAGGAGGAGTTAGATACTAAAAGAAGATGGTAAAAGTTGATGGTCTAAAACTCAACAACCCATGTTTCTTAATTATGAGTGCCAGAAAAGTCTGACTAATGGAGGGAAGTACAAAGGGCACTGGATTCATATGCCAAGTCTGGCCTCAATGCCAAGGCTGCCATCTTGATTTCTTTTTCCTTGATTGTCTGTTCTTTTTTATTTGTTAATAACTAGAAGCATCTCATGATAACAGCTGTGGTTCTGCACACCTCATTTGCATTCATGGTCTGATATTGAAGAAAGAGTTAGGCTATGCCATCGGTAGTCCATCTTATGAGATTACCATAAGTTTCTCTATGGGACTCCTAAGTAGATACTTGCTTCTGTTTATTCCTTGGATCAAATCATGTGAGTCTTCTTGGTTCCCTCTTGAGCTTCTAATCAGAGAGTATGGATGGGAGAATGGCACACAGTGTGTGTGTTAGTGTTAGCCATGTCAGTGAACACCTGGCACATGAGTAGAAGAATTATGGTCGGGGAGAATTATGAAGTCAGCATTGGTCTTTGCTTTCTTTCTTTCTTCCTTCCAAATATGTCATGTCATGCTCAAGGAGAGAGAACATAAAACACTCACTGAAAGAATAAACAAATCCAGTTTCATCTCAGCAGGCATTTATCTGTTAAGCACGACTCCCTGCTGGAAAAAATAAAGGCACCAATCAAGCCTGAGGTCTGACAGACAGACAGTAAATATGTGTCCAATATGCTATGGCACCTCACCTATTACAGTATAGGTGGCCTGTTTTTTAAAAAGAGAAGAAATTCAGAGAGAGGTGAAAACAGGGAAGAATACATACATCTACACACAAGAGGAGGGTTGGGGGGAGAATATATCTCAGGGAGGTTATTGGGACAGTTTAAACTTAAACTTTGGTAACAAATGTCACTTAACTGGGTGACCACAGGTTTATTTATCCACTGTGCAATTTAGCTCCGTGGTTAGGTTGTGACTGCCTCAGCCTGGGACTCAAGGTGAGGGGAAAGCCTCAGTCTGGAACCTGGGCACATGGAGCAGAGAGCAGACAACCACACATCACATGCTAGAAACGACTTTTTCTCAGTGACTCATTTTACTTCTGTTCCTTGCTTGGTCAGAATAGGTCACATAGCTCTTTCTGAGTGAACTGATGGCTCTCCCAGAGTGCACACCTCCGTGTGAGGGTCCAGAGATGGAGACACAGTGCTGTCATTTACAAAGAGCTAGGGAGGGTTTGACTGGCTGTGCTATCTCTTTTCTGTTCTTTCTAATCTAGTCTTCCTTTCCCTGTCTTTCAGTGATCATCCTCCCACATCCTTTGATGTGGGAGAACTGCGGCTGGGCTGAGTTGTAAGGGATGCACTGCTGCAGAAGCCAGAGTCTGACCTCATCTCCACCTGGTCCAGGAGGGGAGACTGAGGGAAGAGCTTAGATTCAAAGCCAAGAACATCTTGGCAGGATGTGGCTTTTCAGGAGGTAAAAAGATGAATTTCAACATTTGTATCTTTCCTAATACATTTTTGGAGAAGAGTTATACCAGATATGAAAGTGGGTGGCCAGACTTCTAAGTAAGTCTTACTGTCAGTCACCACTGGCTTAGCACATACCAGCTGTGAGGTTCTTGACAAATGGAGGGCATCACTTAATCAGGGACCAGTGGCAGAATGGGCTAAAGACAGGGACAATAACAAGAGACCTCACCTGTCAATGGTAATAAACAAGCAGAGATGTGCATTTAGCACACAAAGAATCAGCGTGACTTGGATATTTGAAGCACTGAGTAAAAAGCTATCATAAAAATGATCTTTATTTCTCCTTCAGACACTTCAAGCCCCATTGTCATTCTACTGCCTGGGATATGTGTCTGCACACTCATATTCAAATGTTCCTTTGAGATATTATTTTGAGACATTCTGTTTTTAAAATACACAGTTAAATTTTTGTCTGTAGACACTAAGAATTGCACCCTGGTTTACAGTACAGAGGCAGATAGAAAAAAACGCCTAGCTAAGAGCAAATGACATCTAGCTTCGTTCCTGGTCCCAAGATTTTCTTGGATTCTCAGGTACTCAACTCCTTTGAACATTAATACCCACTCTGTCTGTTATAAAATAGAATGTTCTTTCACAGATTTTAAGGGATTTGGTGAAAAATCACATGAGAGCTTCCTTTTATTAAATTATCTGCCTGATAGGAAATTTTTGTTAAGGTGAGAGCACATGATTTATGAGCTTCAAGTCAGTGAACTATTTGTTATTATTAATTATGTATTATTATTATTATTATTATACATTATTACATTATGTTTGTGAAAGCTAAAACTGGCTCCAAAAATGTACATCTTATGAATGGGGTCATAATAATTTTTGGTATCAATATTTAAGTTTATAATTTTGAATTGTTCTCAATGATTTCTGATAATTTTTGGATATTGTCCCCTTTACCAAGTTGCTGATATTTTAAACCTGTATCAAACATGGCAGCTACTCTTTTGTATTATTGCTGTAAAATTGTTTAATTTTCAATTTATTTATTAACTTTTAGTTCTTTGAAGAGAATCTGAATCTCATGATGTTCTCAATTTTTCACTTCTTTTCTCTCCCAAGCAATACCTGAGTTCTTACTTTGGCATAGACACATTATTCTTAAGAAGCTTGTGTCTTTGGGCCTCATAAGTTACGTGAAACAAAGCAACAAACCATGAGGCATGAAAGGAAGCAGCCAGTGAATCAGAGATTCTGTTCAGACAAACCCATTTGGAGACCCAAGGAGATTAACACCTTTTGATTATGATTTATTTATGATATTAAAATATAAACTATATATAAAATATAATTTTCCTACTCTTTTCCATCCATCTAGCCCTTCACATGAACCCCTTATTACTGTCTTGTAAATATATATGTATATATAAATATATACTTTTTTTTTTTTTGGTTCTTTTTTTTCGGAGCTGGGGACCGAACCCAGGGCCTTGCGCTTCCTAGGCAAGCGCTCTACCACTGAGCTAAATCCCCAGCCCCTATAAATATATACTTATATATAAATATGTTTATATATATTTATACACACATGTGCGTGCACGCACACACACACACACACACACACACACACACACACATATATAAAACCTTCTTGGTCCCCAAATATTACTTTTATGTGTATGATTTTGGGGCTGATCACTTGGTATTGGACAACTAACTTGGGGGCTCTTCATTGAGGAAGACAATGTCTCCCGACTTTAACATGCCTTAGTTGCCTATATTTCTTTGTCTAGGGATGAGGCTTGGTGAAATTTTATCCTTCTACATTAGCATGTTTATTTTTGTTGTCTTTGTTCAGATCCTGCTTAGGTAGCCATTTGATTTTAGAGAAGCTCTTCCTTAAGTATCTTATCAATACCTTTCATAATCTCTACTGTAGTAGCAATAGAATGCCATGTTTATATAAGACACATCATTCAAATTGTGAAACATCCAATCTCTTGACCTAGTTTATTATTTGGTATTTTTCAACCTCGTGTTTTATCAGTTGAAAAAAAATCAGTGTCATTGGATCCAAAATCCTGAGCATTCAAATATATAAGACGTTTTTGTTGTGTGCACTGCTCACCCTCAATGAACTTCATAGTTCTTATCTGCTAAAGGAGACGGTGATGTCTGGTCTTGTGAGGATGCTCGAAAAGAAGTGCAATAGAAGTTAACACCAATGTAGTTATTGGAAAAGAATGAGTTCTCCAAAACTCTGTTCTTTTAAACCCATCCCATCAGGGTAATGTTCTAAAGAGGAGGAAGGGAGATTTTATGCTGTGTGGATATCATACTAAAAAGAAGGGATAGATTTAGGATCACTGGTTAAAGAAAAGTTTTTTATATTACCATTAAAAGTATTAAAGATCAAGACTTTCATATATAAAATTGATGGATTTTTTTTCCCTGTGGGGCAAGTAAGATCTCTGAACACAGTTAAACTTCTTTAAATTTTAGTGACAATAATATTATATTGTCCATCTTCATCTTTATCACTTTGGTCAGTTAGGCTTCAGTTTAATTCAGAGCTTTTCTGACTCTTGACCTCTTGCCCAGAGTAGTGTAGATCCTAGGAATCCTTGCCTATGTATATGTGGGCAAGGATTGTTGACAGACCACACAACACTTCATTCCCATGCTTTCTTCAGAGTTCAATTATGCTTTCTTGCATTTGCAACTCTGACTGAACAAAGATAGTCCAAGGTGGGTGGTATGACAGACTAGGAGTTTGTTGCTCTTCTTGCCACATGTGAATGGAAAAGCTACGTCACTGGAAAAGAAATAATGGGATCAGGCATCATGAGTGTTTTCAAATATTCTCATTACACACCATTTCCAGTTAGAAAATGCAGCAGAGGATTGGAGGGTCTTGTTGCTTAATTGTGGTGAGAAGGCTTTGTTTCCAGAATAAGTGTCTCATCCTGATGTGGTGACTAGTGATGTTGGATAAGTCCAATAACTTTTCATGGTCCTGACTCCTCTCACTATGGGGAAATCTGGAGACCACATGTGAGAATTTGGGGCTATGTTAGAGCTTAGGCTCTGATGTTTAAGGGAAGTGAGCCAAGAATATAGCTATAGTGAAGACTGGTGTGTGTCATAGCATACATTACCTGAGTTTCCTAAGATCCCTTGTTCTATTCTAGTAAATTGGAATGATGGTTGTCTCAAATGCAAAATTCCAATGAATATAAGGATTATAAGCGATGACTCACATACAGTTCTTTAGCCCATTGGCTGACACATAGTAAGGGATCCATCTGCCACCATTGTTATTAGGTGTGACCATGCATTGACAACTTACTCTGTTCATTTTCACATTTGGGCATCATGGCTGACTTAGAAGACATGATTCTAACTTTGAGTGTAAGAAACAAAGAGATAAAGCAGGTTCACATAACCTTTATAAGTCACATAACTGAACTAAAGAGATGGAATTTAAATCAAGCTTTCATTTTCCCCCTTTTGATGCTGAGGTCTACTGACTGTCTTGCCATTGAAAGATATTGAGTTGATGAGACATTGCTTCCCTGTCACTGAATAGCTAACTATAACCAATCAATTCTAATCCTCAACTACTTAGCCAGTTGAACCTAGCATGTATCTAGGGCCATAAAAAAGGACTTCCTAGTTCTCAACTGCAATTGTTCATTGTGGGACATAAAGGAGTTGGGAGAATTTTGTACCACAAAGGTGCTTATAGCATCAGAAATTGCAAGAAGTGACTGATTATGCTAGTTGGAGATTCTGGAAGATTGAGGAAAGTAGCTATGGACTGAGGATGGTCTATCAATCCTTGGTTGCATAGCCCCTTGAAGTACCCTAGAAGGCAGCTCCTTGTTAAAGTGGCCTTCCCTCATTTCCAGGTGGTACTTCCTTTTCTAAGCTCGATGTTCTGTCACTGGGCCTTGACTAATTCTGAGCTCCTTGATAATAGTACTGGATCTTTCACTCCACTAGTTTCTCTACAGCACATTGGCAGAATCATAGCAACAGACTGTTAAGGAGGGGAAAGTTTCTATCTGCCTGTGGCCTGGGCTGCCTTGATATAAGCTGGTAGTATGTGAGGATATGTTTCTAAGCCTTTCAGCAGATGGTTAATGAATCAAATTCCAGCAGAAATGTTTTTTAAGCTTTCTCCTTGAAGGCTAGCTTTTATGGTACCAAAAGGAGTCATGGAAACTTCTAAAAGAGGGAAGCAGTCAACTGTCTCATTTAGCTATGATGCCTATGAACCATAACAGGGAACAGCTTAGCAGGCTAATCCTAAGAATGCAGTAGTGGTACACATACCTTAGTGATAACCAACAGTTCTCTACTTAGACTTAAGACTTGTTTAACAATAGCGGAAGAATCGTACCTGGTACTGGAAATGTAGTCAACTTCCCAGGACTAGTGAAGTCAGGGTGTCTAGAGGGAAACCTACAACTGCCACTTTACTAAACCTGTATAATCCCTAACTATATTCTAAGTACTCATCCTTATACCCACAGATAAGTGTAGTCCTTACTCCTCATCAAGGAAACTTCTTTTTGCCACAGATGGAGACCATTACAGAAAACCATAACTGACTAAAATGCAGAGCTATATATGCAGAGCTCATTCACTAGAGAATAAGACTCGCTATGAATCTGAGCAAGAAACTGCCAAATCCCACTAAACCAACTGATGGCTCAGCTCTTCTGACTCCTGTGGTAGCTTCTCAATCCCTTTATCATGTTTCCAATATGAAATGTATCACCAGTCTCAGTTGATACATCTACAACATAGTTCTGGACCAAAGGTTCAGGGCATATTGTGAAAGAGAGGGTAGAAAAGTTATGAGGCAAAGGATTAGAGAGTTTGTTGTGTCTCGTAGTAAAGTCAGAAACTACACTGATAACTCACCAAAGTGATTGCCTAAGTATGAGCTGAACAAGGACAAGAGTAGACATGGTAATCTGAGTAGGGGAAAGCCCATGATGCCTTAATCCTACACTAAAAACTACAGGAATCCTGAGAGCTAGAGAAGTAGTTCCCAGGGAAGAACACACCAATTAGTTATCTAACAATACAAATAATACTATGCAGACTGAGCAGATTGTATTTATGCATTTAGGAATGTATATAATTTTCTATTGTTGATATATATCAATAGAAAATGTACATTTCTTATAGTCTGAAAAAGGAGAAACAATTTAAAAAGAAAATGTTGAACTTTGCTATAGTCCTGGAAATTGCTTTTCTGGTTCCTTCCACAAGGCCTTAAAATGAGCTGGGACCTACATTCTTGCCCTGTCATGTCTCCTGTGTGTCATTTCCCTACGTACCCTGACAAGTCCTTGACTTTTTTTTGTTGTTGTTGTTTCCTTCTGTCACCTAATTTGTATGTGAAGGTCCTATCCACGCCAATGGCAGGGTTATCAGGAAAAGAGATCTTTGAGAATTATTTAATGATCCCAATTCAGTCATGAGAACAGAGCCTATATTAATGGATTAGTGCCCTCACTGAAGACTGGAGAGAGCTTGTTTCCTCTCTCAGTTGCTAGCATATGAGGGCAATGAGGGCATATGTGTAAACAAGAAAGAAGCTCATCAGTTACTGGATGGATCCTAGAGTCTTTAACCTCAGACATCTTGGTCCAGCCCATGAAAGCTGAACATTTGTTGCATCTTATACCAAGGCTATGGTACAGTTTTATTTTCTCAGCAACTGGAGTGGACCAAGGCATGCAGGGGATTCACTGCGGTCTCCTGGCAGATGACTATCATCCTGCCATCTGTCTGAGTCCATGAGAGAGTCAGAGTTCAATGTGGTTTATAACTACTAGGCATAGCTTTAAGGGGAAGTTAGCACTCACTATTTGGCCGTGTTTCCCATTTACATGTGCTCACTTGAATTCACCTCCTGCCTCCTATGACTCTAGGTATCCTTATGGCTCATTGTTATCCCCTCACAGATGAGAAACCTTTGTATTCTTACTTGCCTTTCCCTGGGCCTCTCATCACAATCCCCATTGTGCTATGAATCATTGTTCAATATTCTCTCTCTCTCTCTCTCTCTCTCTCTCTCTCTCTCTCTCTCTCTCTCCCGAACCCCCATCACTGATCTTTAGCTTTAATTAGTTTACCAGATAAATTTATCAGAAACAGGAAATTTAGACAAATTTAATGTTTGGAGACTTTTAGAAGCTGTTTCCAGGTCAGACAGGTATACGTAGAGAACAATGGGAGGTATAAGGGACTGTCTGAGCAGTCTGTCTATATCCCAGTGGGGGCCATGGAGCCTGAGTGCAATTGAGCAGCTTTATGAGTAAGATCCAGGAGGAAGGTTGGGGAGAAGAGTCCCAGTGGTGGAAAACTTGACTCACTTGAAAACTTGCCCGTAAGCCTGTCCTGGAAGGAAGAACTAAAAGGTGATCTCACCAGACACCGCCCCCCCCCCCAATCTCTCAGCCATGTATGTATTCATTTCACTCTCTCACTTTTCATCCTATGAAGAACCTTCATTAGGTAGCTTAACAACCTTGTATGTTAAGCCCACAAAAGTCTCTCATTCACTAGAGAATAAGACTCGCTATGAATCTGAGCAAGAAACTGCCAAATCCCACTAAACCAACTGATGGCTCAGCTCTTCTGACTCCTGTGGTAGTTTCTCAATCCCTTTATCATGTCTCCAATATGAAATGTATTCAGACACCTTAGAGATATATCCGTGACTTCATTTCTCTATTCAAGAGTTCAACCTGTCTTCTCTGGTGATTTTTTCCCATGAAGCTTTACAGTCCTAGGTCATGGTAGATCTTGTGGCATTCTTCACATCAGTAAGATGTCAAAAACATCTCCGAAATCATGCAATAGAAATAGAAAACCAGTTCTCTGCACCCAAATCCCGTGGGAGGGAGAGCTAAACCTTCAGAGAGGCAGACAAGCCTGGGAAACCAGAAGAGACTGCTCCCTGCACACACATCTCGGACGCCAGAGGAAAAAGCCAAAGACCATCTGGAACCCTGGTGCACTGAAGCTCCCGGAAGGGGCGGCACAGGTCTTCCTGGTTGCTGCCGCTGCAGAAAGCCCGTGGGCAGCACCCCACGAGCGAACTTGAGCCTCAGGACCACAGGTAAGACCAAATTTTCTGCTGCAAGAAAGCTGCCTGGTGAAATCAAGACACAGGCCCACAGGAACAGCTGAAGACCTGTAGAAAGGAAAAACTACACGCCCGAAAGCAGAACACTCTGTCCCCATAACTGACTGAAAGAGAGGAAAACAGGTCTACAGCACTCCTGACACACAGGCCTATAGGACAGTCTAGCCACTGTCAGAAATATCAGAACAAAGTAACACTAGAGATAATCTGATGGCGAGAGGCAAGCGCAGGAACCCAAGCAACAGAAACCAAGACTACATGCCATCATCGGAGCCCAATTCTCCCATCAAAACAAACATGGAATATCCAAACACACCAGAAAAGCAAGATCTAGTTTCAAAATCATTTTTGATCATGATGCTGGAGGACTTCAAGAAAGACATGAAGAACTCCCTTAGAGAACAAGTAGAAGCCTACAGAGAGGAATCACAAAAATGCCTGAAAGAATCGCAAAAATCCCTGAAAGAATTCCAGGAAAACATAAATAAACAAGTAGAAGCCCATAGAGAGGAGACACAAAAATCCCTGAAAGAATTCCAGGAAAACACAATCAAACAGTTGAAGCAATTAAAAATGGAAATAGAAGCAATCAAGAAAGAACACATGGAAACAACCCTGGATATAGAAAACCAAAAGAAGAGACAAGGAGCTGTAGATACAAGCTTCACCAACAGAATACAAGAGATGGAAGAGAGAATCTCAGGAGCAGAAGATTCCATAGAAATCATTGACTCAACTGTCAAAGATAATGTAAAGCAGAAAAAGCTACTGGTCCAAAACATACAGGAAATCCAGGACTCAATGAGAAGATCAAACCTAAGGATAATAGGTATAGAAGAGAGTGAAGACTCCCAGCTCAAAGGACCAGTAAATATCTTCAACAAAATCATAGAAGAAAACGTCCCTAACCTAAAAAAAGAGATACCCATAGGCATACAAGAAGCCTACAGAACTCCAAATAGATTGGACCAGAAAAGAAACACCTCCCGTCACATAATTGTCAAAACACCAAACACACAAAATAAAGACAGAATATTAAAAGCAGTAAGGGAAAAAGGTCAAGTAACATATAAAGGGAGACCTATCAGAATCACACCAGACTTCTCGCCAGAAACTATGAAGGCCAGAAGATCCTGGACTGATGTCATACAGACCCTAAGAGAACACAAATGCCAGCCCAGGTTACTGTATCCAGCAAAACTCTCAATTAACATTGATGGAGAAACCAAGATATTCCATGACAAAACCAAATTTACACAATATCTTTCTACAAATCCAGCACTACAAAGGATAATAAATGGTAAAGGCCAACATAAGGAGGCAAGCTATACCCTAGAAGAAGCAAGAAACTAATCGTCTTGGCAACAAAACAAAGAGAATGAAAGCACACAAACATAACCTCACATCCAAATATGAATATAAAGGGAAACAATAATCACTATTCCTTAATATCTCCCAATATCAATGGCCTCAACTCCCCAATAAAAAGACATAGATTAACAAACTGGATACGCAACGAGGACCCTGCATTCTGCTGTCTACAGGAAACACACCTCAGAGACAAAGACAGACACTACCTCAGAGTGAAAGGCTGGAAAACAACTTTCCAAGCAAATGGTCAGAAGAAGCAAGCTGGAGTAGCCATTCTAATATCAAATAAAATCAATTTCCAACTAAAAGTCATCAAAAAAGATAAGGAAGGACACTTCATATTCATCAAAGGAAAAATCCACCAAGATGAACTCTCAATCCTAAATATCTATGCCCCAAATACAAGGGCACCTACATACGTAAAAGAAACCTTACTAAAGCTCAAAACACACATTGCACCTCACACAATAATAGTGGGAGATTTCAACACCCCACTCTCATCAATGGACAGATCATGGAAACAGAAATTAAACAGTGATGTCGACAGACTAAGAGAAGTCATGAGCCAAATGGACTTAACGGATATTTATAGAACATTCTATCCTAAAGCAAAAGGATATACCTTCTTCTCAGCTCCTCATGGTACTTTCTCCAAAATTGACCATATAATTGGTCAAAAAACGGGCCTCAACAGGTACAGAAAGATAGAAATAATCCCATGCGTGCTATCGGACCACCACGGCCTAAAACTGGTCTTCAATAACAATCAAGGAAGAATGCCCACATATACTTGGAAGTTGAACAATGCTCTACTCAATGATAACCTGGTCAAGGAAGAAATAAAGAGAGAAATTAAAAACTTTTTAGAATTTAATGAAAATGAAGATACAACATACCCAAACTTATGGGACACAATGAAAGCTGTGCTAAGAGGAAAACTCATAGCGCTGAGTGCCTGCAGAAAGAAACAGGAAAGAGCATATGTCAGCAGCTTGACAGCACACCTAAAAGCTCTAGAACAAAAAGAAGCAAATACACCCAGGAGGAGTAGAAGGCAGGAAATAATCAAACTCAGAGCTGAAATCAACCAAGTAGAAACAAAAAGGACCATAGAAAGAATCAACAGAACCAAAAGTTGGTTCTTTGAGAAAATCAACAAGATAGATAAACCCTTAGCCAGACTAATGAGAGGACACAGAGAGTGCGTCCAAATTAACAAAATCAGAAATGAAAGGGAGACATAACTACAGATTCAGAGGAAATTCAAAAAATCATCAGATCTTACTATAAAAACCTATATTCAACAAAATTTGAAAATCTTCAGGAAATGGACAATTTCCTAGACAGATACCAGGTATCGAAGTTAAATCAGGAACAGATAAACCAGTTAAACAACCCCATAACTCCTAAGGAAATAGAAGCAGTCATTAAAGGTCTCCCAACCAAAAAGAGCCCAGGTCCAGACGGGTTTAGTGCAGAATTCTATCAAACCTTCATAGAAGACCTCATACCAATATTATCCAAACTATTCCACAAAATTGAAACAGATGGAGCCCTACCGAATTCCTTCTACGAAGCCACAATTACTCTTATACCTAAACCACACAAAGACCCAACAAAGAAAGAGAACTTCAGACCAATTTCCCTTATGAATATCAACGCAAAAATACTCAATAAAATTCTGGCAAACCGAATTCAAGAGCACATCAAAACAATCGTCCACCATGATCAAGTAGGCTTCATCCCAGGCATGCAGGGATGGTTTAATATACGGAAAACCATCAACGTGATCCATTATATAAACAAACTGAAAGAACAGAACCACATGATCATTTCATTAGATGCTGAGAAAGCATTTGACAAAATTCAACACCCCTTCATGGTAAAAGTCCTGGAAAGAATAGGAATTCAAGGCCCATACCTAAACATAGTAAAAGCCATATACAGCAAACCAGTTGCTAACATTAAACTAAATGGAGAGAAACTTGAAGCAATCCCACTAAAATCGGGGACTAGACAAGGCTGCCCACTCTCTCCCTACTTATTCAATATAGTTCTTGAAGTTCTAGCCAGAGCAATCAGACAACAAAAGGAGATCAAGGGGATACAGATCGGAAAAGAAGAGATCAACATATCACTATTTGCAGATGATATGATAGTATATTTAAGTGATCCCAAAAGTTCCACCAGAGAACTACTAAAGCTGATAAACAACTTCAGCAAAGTGGCTGGGTATAAAATTAACTCAAATAAATCAGTTGCCTTCCTCTATACAAAAGAGAAACAAGCCGAGAAAGAAATTAGGGAAACAACACCCTTCATAATAGACCCAAATAATATAAAGTACCTCGGTGTGACTTTAACCAAGCAAGTAAAAGATCTGTACAATAAGAACTTCAAGACACTGAGGAAAGAAATTGAAGAAGACCTCAGAAGATGGAAAGATCTCCCATGCTCATGGATTGGCAGGATTAATATAGTAAAAATGGCCATTTTACCAAAAGCAATCTACAGATTCAATGCAATCCCCATCAAAATACCAATCCAATTCTTCAAAGAGTTAGACAGAACAATTTGCAAATTCATCTGGAATAACAAAAAACCCAGGATAGCTAAAGCTATCCTCAACAATAAAAGGACTTCAGGGGGAATCACTATCCCTGAACTCAAGCAGTATTACAGAGCAATAGTGATAAAAACTGCATGGTATTGGTACAGAGACAGACAGATAGACCAATGGAATAGAATTGAAGACCCAGAAATGAACCCACACACCTATGGTCACTTGATTTTTGACAAAGGAGCCAAAACCATCCAATGGAAAAAAGATAGCATTTTCAGCAAATGGTGCTGGTTCAACAGGAGGGCAACATGTAGAAGAATGCAGATCGATCCATGCTTATCACCCTGTACAAAGCTTAAGTCCAAGTGGATCAAGGTCCTCCACATCAAACCAGACACACTCAAACTAATAGAAGAAAAACTAGGGAAGCATCTGGAACACATAGGCACTGGAAAAAATTTCCTGAACAAAACACCAATGGCTTATGCTCTAAGATCAAGAATCGACAAATGGGATCTCATAAAACTGCAAAGCTTCTGTAAGGCAAAGGACACTGTGGTTAGGACAAAACGGCAACCAACAGATTGGGAAAAGATCTTTACCAATCCTACAACAGACAGAGGCCTTATATCCAAAATATACAAAGAACTCAAGAAGTTAGACCGCAGGGAAACAAATAACCCTATTAAAAATGGGGTTCAGAGCTAAACAAAGAATTCACAGCTGAGGAATGTCGAATGGCTGAGAAACACCTAAAGAAATGTTCAACATCTTTAGTCATAAGGGAAATGCAAATCAAAACAACCCTGAGATTTCACCTCACACCAGTGAGAATGGCTAAGATCAAAAACTCAGGTGACAGCAGATGCTGGCGAGGATGTGGAGAAAGAGGAACACTCCTCTATTGTTGGTGGGATTGCAGACTGGTAAAACCATTCTGGAAATCAGTCTGGAGTTTCCTCAGAAAATTGGACATTGAACTGCCTGAGGATCCAGCTATACCTCTCTTGGGCATATACCCAAAAGATGCCTCAACATATAAAAGAGACACGTGCTCCACTATGTTCATCGCAGCCTTATTTATAATAGCCAGAAAATGGAAAGAACCCAGATGCCCTTCAACAGAGGAATGGATACAGAAAATGTGGTACATCTACACAATGGAATATTAATCAGCTATCAAAAACAACGAGTTTATGAAATTCGTAGGCAAATGGTTGGAACTGGAAAATATCATCCTGAGTGAGCTAACCCAGTCACAGAAAGACATACATGGTATGCACTCATTGATAAGTGGCTATTAGCCCAAATGCTTGAATTACCCTAGATCCCTAGAACAAACGAAACTCAAGACGGATGATCAAAATGTGAATGCTTCACTCCTTCTTTAAATGAGGAAAAAGAATACCCTTGGCAGGGAAGGGAGAGGCAAAGATTAAAACAGAGACTGAAGGAACACCCATTCAGAGCCTGCCCCACATGTGGCCCATACATATACAGCCACCCAATTAGACAAGATGGATGAAGCAAAGAAGTGCAGACCGACAGGAGCCGGATGTAGATCGCTCCTGAGAGACACAGCCAGAATACAGCAAATACAGAGGCGAATGCCAGCAGCAAACCACTGAACTGAGAATAGGTCCCCTGTTGAAGGAATCAGAGAAAGAACTGGAAGAGCTTGAAGGGGCTCGAGACCCCAAAAGTACAACAATGCCAAGCAACCAGAGCTTCCAGGGACTAAGCCACTACCTAAAGACTATACATGGACTGACCCTGGTAGCAATGAATATCCTAGTAAGAGCACCAGTGGAAGGGGAAGCCCTGGGTCCTGCTAAGACTGAACCCCCAGTGAACTAGTCTATGGGGGGAGGGCGGCAATGGGGGGAGGGTTGGGAAGGGAACACCCATAAGGAAGGCTAGGGGGGAGGGGGATGTTTGCCCGGAAACCGGGAAAGGGAATAACACTCGAAATGTATATAAGAAATACTCAAGTTAATAAAAAAAAATTAAAAAAAAAAGAAATAGAAAACCAAGGCCAAGGCCAGAGAAATACAAGTAGGAAAATACATGTATCTACATGATTGATATGATTCAGCCTTATGTATGGTTCTGTTTCCTAGAATCCAAAGAAACACAGGCAAGCAGATTTAGTCGTTTGGTTCTAGGAAAATAGAAAAGTAGAAAATAGAAAAAAGAAAAATGTGTGTGTGTGTGTGTGTGTGTGTGTGTGTGTGTGTGTGTGAACATGTGTGCATGTCTGTATGTCTGAGAAAGAGAGACAGAGACAGAGAGACAGAGACAGAAAGACAGGGTGACAGGGAGACAGGGAGAGAGCTATATCCCCCCAAGTATTCTGGAGACAGAAAACTTACAAGCTCAAAGTCAACTTCTTGCATCAAGGGATGGTGATTCTTTCACGAGGACAAATAGTGAACAACGCTCTTCAAATCAGCAAGGTCTGGATAATAGGATCCTAAACCCTACCTTCATCAAAATAATATAATATCACTTCTGAGTCATTTTGCTCAATAGTAAGGGACATGTAGAGGAAACCTCTGCATTCGGACATCAAAAATGTGTTCTATAGCCTCACTAGTGCTCACGCCTTGGAATCTTCAGCAACTTCAAGAAAACAATTTCTAGTTCCGTTAATTAATTAATTAATTAATTAATAATTAATTTTTGTCCCAGGTAGAGGTTTAGACCCACAGCTGCAGTGGGAGGAAGGCAGATGTGACAGTTCAGTGTTGGTAGAGCCAATGCAAATTTTCCCACAGTCTTTTTCCCGCTGAATAACTGGGACTCCCGCTGAACAGATGCTGGTATGCCTTGATGATTCCCTTCTGAGGGCCTCATCCCACTGCAGTCTGAAGACAGGAAGCCTGGCATGAATCCTGGAGCTGGTGACACAGTGGCTTCTTGCCTGCTTTTCTAAAGTTGCCCCAGTGGGCACATCTGTGCCCCAAATTTGCCTGCTCTGTCAGAAGACAATGAAGGCTTGTTCCCTGTATCTGAAGCGATGACTTCATAGTCCTTTTAAAAGCTGGCAAGGGGAGACAGAGAATTAATGTCATTAAAAAGGCACAGTGCAAAGATTGAGTTTCACGTTGGGCAAAAATCTGGAGTACTTCCTATCTGGGAAACTGTAAAATCTAACACAGTAACTACCTTGACAGTAGTGCCCTAGTTTCCTTCCATTAAGCTCATTTAAAAGGCAATCATGAGTGTGTAGCATGAGTGGGTTGACGTGTGTAGACTTATCTTTTTTTTCCTGTGT
This sequence comes from Rattus norvegicus, assembly GCF_021556685.1. NCBI lineage: Eukaryota > Metazoa > Chordata > Mammalia > Rodentia > Muridae > Rattus > Rattus norvegicus. The sequence goes on from NC_141538.1 coordinate 83,212,806, forward strand.
TGAAAGTATGACACAGAACAGTAACCTTTAACATTTTTTGATAGTGGCCCATATACACAAGTATATTTTTTATTGTGACTCTGAACACACACCAAACAAATGATTTTATGAAAATACCATTATGGTATGTAATATGCCCAATTCACATTTGTTAGATTATCTCATTTACAAAAACCTTCTTGTGACTCATTGAGTGGATTCTATGATTCCAAAGCCAGCTGTAACTTATAGTCAGAAGGCATAGATTTCAAGAAAGAACATAGGACTTGAATGTCCAGGCTCAGCTCCTAACTGCACAACTTAGTGGCTGCATGAGGTTTTATTGAGCATAGTATGTCAGTCAGCCTGGGCTAGGTTATGCTTTAGTAATGAACAGTCCCACCATTTTAGAGTATGAGTCTACTTCGTACTCATCCTGTTTGAGTCTCATGGTTTTGTAATGGCTCACACATCCAGAATGCAAGAGCGGTCATGGTTAACAGCCTTACTTCCTGATCTATTGACAGAGCAATTTGACTCCCAGCTGTGACATGGGATTTTCTTATGAGCAAAGGACTCATACAGTAGTATGGAGCCTGGTGTTCAGAAGATCTCTGTGCTTGACTTGTTGTTCTATTATCACGGTCTTAAAATAATGGTCTTGGAACAAGACATTTTACAAGTTCTTTTTGTAAGAATTTTTCATTTTCATTTTGGACCAGGACCCCAAATTATATATTTAGTTTGTATACCACTCTTTTAAAATACAAATACATTTATTTATTTATTTACCATTTATTTGTTTTTTGTTTATTTATTTTACATTCCAAAAGCAATTTCGGCTTCTTCCTCCAAGTCTCCCCCCTGCCCCATCCATCTACCTTCTCTGTTTCTTTTCAGAAAAGGTCAGGCCTCCATGGATATAGACTAAACATGGCATATCAAGTTGTAGTATGACTATGTACCTCACTTCATACTGAGGCTGGATGAGACAACCCAGTAGGAGGAAAGGATCCTCTTTTGAGTCTCCATAATTTTTTTTTCATCTGGGAAATGGGTTCTTGATATGGACTCATGGGATTTCTAAAAGAATTAAAAGGAGGGCACAGTGATGACTGTGATAACTCCTGTTCATGTCTTGATGGTCTCATTTCCATTTCTACTATGGGAAAACCTATCCAGTCACGCTAATATTCTCACCTGGAAACTGTCTTCCCTTATGCAGTCCGCTTTCTCTAGTCTGCTTACCTTAATTCTGTTCATTATTCATTCAGTGTGTCACACTATGACTGGGTCACCTTCTGAGGCCGTTCACACGAGCACAGACCCCCTCCTCCATCCCCTTCTTACTGTGGCCCTTCCCTTGCCTTTGGCTCCTCATCCCTTTGTCCGGTCCCTTCACACTTCACATTTAGCCTCTTCTTCAGTTGCCTCAGCTTCAGTTCTTCATGTGACTCTCAGTGATGCTGGCTTCTTCGTAATCATTACTAATTTCTGAGCTCCAGCTAACCAGCATCAATTTTTCCAGCATTCCCTTTTTATTCTGGACTCTAAAACCAGAACCACATGGCCTAAGCTGCCATGTTCTGCTGCTTCCTGGGGCTGGAACATACCCCATCCCCCAATTAACCCCGCCCCCGTCTTATTCTATCACCAGTTTTCTGTTTTCTAATTCTCTCACTGTCTAAGCTTGGCTGTCCTCCAACTTTCTCTAGATTGACCTTGAACTCAGAGACCTCCTGGCTCTGTCTCCTGGGATTAAAGGCATGTACCACCACACCTGGATTTAAGCTTTTCTTCACCTTAGAAAGCAAAAATATGACATATATGGTTTGAGTATTAAGGGGACACCAGGAAGTGAAATGGAGCTGAATCCTGTGTTCAAAGATATTAAATTGAATTAAGTGACATTGGGGTAAGTACCGCTCAGCTAAATTTAGGTCCAGGCATGATGCTACACATTTTTAATCCCAGGAAACAAAGCCAAGCAGATCTCTGAGTTCAAGGCCAACTTGGGACAGAACCGGAAAGAGGAAAACAAAGTAAATATTATCTCAGGAGTCAAAGTTATTCTCTATCCTTCAGACACATGTGGGCAAATACACATCTACACCCACTCGTTTACTTACATAACACGCACACACACACACACACACACACACACACACACACTTACACACTCTCACAGACCCCTCCCCCCACACCCCACAAATATATTGCCATACACTTTTGGAGACTTGTAGTTTAGGCTAGGTCTCACATGGTCAAATCAAGGTGTTATCTGCTTCTGTTCTCTTGCAGGGCTTTTTTCTTCACAGTTTCTTAGATTCTGATGGCTGCCTTCATACCTTGGTTCATGGATTACCATCAAGCCTCCAGTCTTCATTTCATAAGAGCCCTTGTGATGATTTCTCCCCTTCAGTACCTTTTGTTCAATAGTATCTATAAAGTGCCTTTGGCACTATATGATGATTCCTTGGTGTGTGTTCGGTGTCGTTATTCTTCTTACCGTAACTTCCAAATAGTTTTCATTGGCTTCAGTGCAGCTTTATCAACCGAGTGAAACACAAACTTTACTAAACTCCCATTGAGAGCCTTTGCTGGAAATCTTTCACCATTTATTTCAGACAACCACTGCCACAACTCTGCAAGGAAAGTATTTTTATTATATCCATTCATAAATGAGCAATTGAGGGTTGCCCAAGTTAAGTGACTAATTCAGCCTGTTAGAGATGGGGAAAAAAATCAAGTGCACTAGATGTGTCTGAAAAACTCACTTTTTCCTTACAACTTCAAATTCCAACTTCAAGGCAAACATTCACACTATTGAAATGAATGGACACTCCAAAATTTCAGACCCTTGTTATCTTAATGACCACAGAGGCACACTAGGTACCTAAGCCAGGAATCCTGGCTAGACATTTTCTTTGCCACTACAGCAGGGAACGGCACACTTCCTTTTCATTCTCTTAAGACTCTACCCAGGATACCGTGGCTTTTTAGAGAAGACACACCCAAATGCCCAACATGAGTCACTGGCTCTGCCTGGAGCTAAAATATGATGAGGCAGGAGTCTTTGGCTGCTCCAGTCTGTGAAATGGTTTCCATTACAGTATTTCTGCCGAGAGCAGCAATTCTGTCTTTTGATCCCTCTCACCATGACTACACAACTGTGGGCATCTGGGTGAGCTGCCACGGGAGAGCTGGTAGGGCTTGGAGAGCCCTATGTTGGATTCCAGAGGACCCAGAGGATGCTATCAACACTGCTTCTGACTAGTCCTTTGACATTGGGGACTAATGTCTGAGTCTCTAGGCCTTTCTCTATTCTTGGTCCCTCTCTACTGTTACAAATTAATGACTATGTCTTTGGTCTCTTTCCAGATGGTATAGTGTTCTGAATTTCCTTGGGTTTCCTTGTAGAAGCCATGATAAACCATGTTATCAACACAGTGACCAGAAATTAGTATATTATGTCAGTGAAAAGGAACAAGAGAAAGCTGAATAGACTTCTTGTTGTTGGTATGGGTGCCTGGTTGCTAAGCAGAGTCATAAAAATGAATCTAGAGCCCAAAAAGAAGGTACCCATAGCAATAGTAATTCATGAACAAGAGGAAGGTATATTTCTTTGCTTTTCAAGATTCTTCTTTTGAACTAGAATATTATGTAGCCTGGGTTAGCCTCAAGCTTTCTATGTAGCCTAGAATGACCTTGTATTTCTGATCTTTCTGCCTTTGCATATCTAGTCCTAGGGTTACACGCATTACCTTGCCCAGTTTATGCAGTTCTGTGTCTCAAACCCAAGGTTTTGTATGCTTTTTAAGCACTGTACCAATTGATGTATATTCCCAACCTGTCTTTTATTTTAAGGTCATGTAAGGATCATAATAAAAATGAAATGCATGAACCACTGAATGACTCTCTAGAATGTTTGTAAGTAATGATACTCATTAAGAAGTATTTGCCTCTAATGTATCAGTGCTTATCCAGAATAGTATTTTTGATGCATAAACTATTTCAGTCTTTAGATGACATGAGTTTGGAGTTTCTCAGGGACCTTACATTAGAATCCTAGTTCCTAAGGACTTGATCATTGGAACCTCACTTTTAAAAGCTGTTATCTTAGCACCATGCAGGGCGAACAGCCATTAGGATATCCAGTTGTTTAATTATGTGGAAATACTAATACATGGAACCTCTTCATTCTTCTCTGTCACCAGTGGAGAAAGAAACCACAGATCTAGGATTAGAACCTCTTGACTTTCAGAGGAGAGTCTTCTGTTCATCAGCTGTGTTATCTTGGGCAACTAAAGTTAACTGTCTGATTCTCGAGCCTTTTAATCTTGAAATTGAGGATACAATGAAAGTATCTTCAGGGGGGTGGGGGTGTCTAATGATAGTTAATGCAAGCATTGTAGCATAGGGTCTGGCATATAGAACGTTTGCTCCCTAAGGGTGTATCCTATTGTTGTGGGACAGAATTCTTCAACATTTATAGTCTGCTCTAAGTTGATTTCCATTTTCGGAGGTGTCAGGAGACATTATTTGTTATTTTGGACAGAGTTAAGCCTTTCTGTTGAGCTCACACTCTTGTAAATGTGTGTATAAAACTGTGTCCTGATGCAGAACAAGGGACACAGATTTTTCTGGCATCCCTAATCCCCATCCCGCAGCCTCAACATCTGCAAATAATTAATGCAGAGAGCAGCCTTACAGCTGGCCACCCAAATACATCTTAAACAATAAACTTGAAAAGTTAAAAGGAGGAACTCAGAAAAACTTCTATAAATTTCAAAATACACACTGGGGACTTAAGACATATACTATTTAACCATATACCCATGATGTTTGATGCTGGGCTGAAGAAAAACACGATGGATGGCAAGGTAAGGATGGTAAAAGTAACCAGTGGGCCTGCAGCCTGGGCTAACTTTAGGAAGAGATTAGATGGCAGTGGATTTGACTCAACATTTGTGTCTTATAGATGCATGCATAAATTCATAAGGTTAAGGACAGTAAGGAAGTATTAGATAGAGATGGCAGGGTAGGGCGGGTCAGGGCAGGTCAGGTCAGGTCAGGGCAGGGCAGGACAGGGCAGGGGGAAATAGTTGCAACCTTTTTTGCACTTAGTTGCTTTCTACCTGGAACATTAGGAATAGTATTTATACATATAGAGAGTAATTGCAATATATGGGATGTCTTTCTCTTAGGTCAGTGATTGTGTAATACCTTTTTATTAAAAAAAAAGAGTTTTAGGATCAAAGAATTTTTAAGAGTTGTTCAGAACCATAAAGGTCACAAATATAAAATGAGAACTTAGATGCAGGTCTATTTGATATGGTGCCTCTTTGGTGGAGTAGTGAAAGGGAGCAGACAGCCTTTAAGGTGAAGTGTTTGGCTATTTATGTAGTTGAAGGTTGAGCAAGAGATCAAATTACCTTTAGAACATGAGATATCTTAGGCTCTTTCCCTATTTCTGGATTGAAGCGGCCATGTTCAGTTTCGTAAACTTCTGGATGCTTCTAGTCTCTCTCTGTGTGTAATGATTGTATGTTCTCAAATGTATGACACTGATTTTATCTACTTGAAAGTTACCTGTTTTCTGTTGCTGAAAAGTAAGTTCATTTTTGACGTAATATTTGGAAACTCTTAGTTCAGTTCAGCTCTAGGATGGTTTAAAATTGTTAACATATGTCTCTTTAGCTTTTGTTTCCCATGGTTGGATGGAGAGAGGAACAGATGTGTTTCTAAATGAACTCATATATTGTCTCTTGCTTCAGGTATGATCACAGACCCAAAATGTGCTCATATGGTGACTTCATTCCTTAGTTCCTTAGTCTTAGTTTGCTCTGCTTCCTAAGATGAGGCGTCTTCCATCACCTACCATCATGATCCAAACTGCCATTGCACATCACCTAAAGTTATGAATGTCTTAATTATTCTATCTGCCTCAAGCCTTCCTACCCATCATGCTAATGCCATTGGCAAGATTTTTATATTTTACATTATCAAGTGATACACACATTCACAAAAGTACAAGTGAATTATTAAGTCTTTGTTACATATATATATATATATATATGTATATGCACATAAATCAACATGCATTTAGTCAAGCTTGGTATAAGTTGTAGCACACTTCACTTGATAGCTGACTTTCCTTCAAAAATATTCTTCAAATGCTGTTGTTAGAAATAATCTTATTTCCCTTTCAAATTTCTACCAATCCACCTATTCAACAGTACTCCATGGGAGTTTCCATTTCCTATATCTTATAAACATATTAACATTGTCAGCTAGTAGACAGTCTGATGGGTAGGACAAAGAGCCTCATTTTTAAGGTTTTTGGGTTTTTTGGAAGATTTATTCAGCCCATTTATTGCATTTTAATTTGCATCTATTAGCAAACGCAATTATATATTCATTTTGTATATTCATTGTGTGCTGAGATTTTTCTGTAGTTTCTCTGGCAGAGTCTTTGGTTTTCTCTTGAAATTTAGGGTCTACCACATTGATCTGTGGACAGCTTTCCTCCTGCCTAGTCAACAGGAATTATTTATTGTTTAGAATTACTGTTTAGAATAACCTGGCATAGGCTAGACATGAAAGTTCAGTCACTTGAGAGATAGAGGCAGGAAGATCAGATGTTCAAGGATAACATTGTCTATATATAGCAAGAAGACCTAAGAACTTGACTATAAATCAACTAAGTAATCAACCCAACAAGTGAGTTCAAAATGGTGAATAACCCTTTCAAGCTCATGGCTTCCAGTTCATGTTTTGTGTGTTTTTACCATGTACAATTGTTTAAGTTTTTCTATAGTTGGCAACACTAATGGAATATAGTGAATTGTATACACACAGAAGGAAGAAAAGAAGGAGAAAAGGGAAGAGAAGAAAGAGGAGAGGGAAGAGGAGGAGAAAGAGGAGGAGGAAGAATAGGAACAGGAAGAGGAGAAATAAGGAGAATGAAGTTTGAAAAGGGATGAGTTGGGGGTTACAGGAGGAGCTGGAGGAGGAAAATGGGTATGTTTATGATTATATTTCATTGGTTAACATGTATGAAACTATCAAAGAATATGAAGAGAAAATTTTATGTTTTTAGTTTTATCATTAGTACCTGGCTCAGTAAGTCCTTCAGTTTGGTTTCAAAGGCTTTTGTTAGTCATTTTTCTCAGAAAAGTTTAGAAAATTGACTTTTTAAAATTAGCTTTTAAATTATTTTATTTATTTACATCCAGAACATTGTCCCCATTTAGTACCCCACTAACAGAGTTCTTCACCCCTTTCCCCTTCACCTCTGAGAGGATACTCCATCCCCTGGGGCATCAAGCTTCTACATGGTTAGGCTCATCCTCTCCCACTGAGGCCAGTCAAGACAGTCTCTTCTACATATGTGTTGGGGGTCATGGACCAGCCCATATATGCTCCTTGGTTGGAGGCTTGGTCTCTGGGAGCTCTGAGGGGTCCTGGTTAGTTGGCATTGTTGGTCTTCCTCTGGAGTTACACTCCTCTTCAGCTCCTTCAGACCTTCCTCTAACTCTTTCATAGGGTCGCCATTCTCAGTCCAATGATGGGCTGTACGTATTTGTATCTGTCATCTGTCTCACTCAGCTGCTGGTAGAGCCTCTCAGAGGACAGCTATGTTAGGCTCCTGTCTGCAAGCATTACATAGCATCAGAAATAGCATCAGTGTTTGGTGCCAGCCCCTGGGATAATCCAAAGTTGGGTTGGTCACTGGTCAACTTTTCCTTCAGTATTGGCTGCATTTTTGTCCCTACATTTCTTTTAGGGACATTCTAAACCTTTAGGGACATTTCGAAACCATTCTGAATCAAAAAAATTTGAACAGGAGTTGGTAACCCCATCATTCTATTTGGAGTCCTGACTATTACTGGAGGTGGTCTCTACAGGTTCCATCTACCCACTGTTGGACATTTCAACTAAGGTCACTCCCATTGAGTCCTAGGAGGATATTGCCTTACATCCCATGTCTCCGGGACTTTCTAGAGGTTCCTCCCACCTCAGAAGTTGCATATATCCATTCATTCTCCTGGCCCTCTGGGCTTCTCTCCATTCTACACCCTTACCTGATCATGACCCCCCCTTTTCCTCTCTCTCTCCCACTTCCAACTTAGATCCCTGCCCCGTCCCTCTGTCTTCCCTGATTACTTTGATTCCACTTATGAATATTGATGCAAAAATCTACTCAATACAATTTTCACAAACTAAATCCAAGAACACATCAAAAATATTGTTCACCATGATCAGGTAGGCTTCATCCCAGAATTTTCAATATATGAAAATCTATCAATGTAATCCACTATATAAAAAAACTAAAGGAAGGAAGACACATGATCATTAGATGCTGAGAAAGCCTTTTACAAAATCCAACGCCCCCTTCATGTTAAGTCTTTGAGAGATCAGAATTCATGGCACATAACTAAACATAATAAAAGCAATATATGGTAAACCAATATCAAATTGAATGGAGAGAGAATTAAAGCAAGCCCATTAAAATCAGGGACAAGACAAGACTGTTTACTCTCTCCCTATCTATTCAATATAGCACTTGAAGTGCTAGCTAGGCAATTAGACAACAAAAGGAGATCAAGGAAATACAAATTGGAAAGGAAGAAGTCAAGGTATCACTATTTGCAGATGATATGATACATAAGCAACAACAAAAATTTTACCAGAGAACTCTTACAGTTGATAAACAACTTCAGAAAAGTGGCTAGATATAAAATTAACTCAAACAAATCAGTAGTCTTCCTTTATACAAATGATAAATGGGCTGAGAAAGAAATTAGGAAAACAACACCCTTCACAATAGTGACAAACAATATAAAATATCTTGGTATAACTGTAACAAAACAAGTGAAAGATCTGTATTACAAGAACTTCAAGCCTCTGAAAAAAAGAAATCAAAGAGGACCTCAGAAGATAAAAAGATTTCCCATGCTCATGGATTGGTAGGATTACCGTAGTGAAAATGGCTGTTTTATATAAAAAAACAATCCAGAGATTCAAGGCAATCCCCATCAAAATTCCAACACAATTCTTCAAAAACATGGCAACAGCAATTCTTAACTTCATGTGAACCCCCCCCCCCGAAAAAAAAACAACCCAGGGTAGCCGAAACAATTCTCAACAATAAAAAATTTTTGGGGGTGGGGGAGAATAGCCATCCCTGACCTCAAACTGTGCTACAGAGAAATAGTGATAGAAACCACATGATATTGGTACAGAGACAGACAGGTTGATCAATGGCATAGAACTGAAGACCTAGAAATTAACTGACACAGTTATGAACACTTAATCTATAGCAAAGAATTAAAAAACCATCCAGTGGAAAAAAGAAAGGATCTTCAGCAAATGGTGCTGGTCTAACTGGTGGTCTGGATGTAGAAGAATGCTCACGCCCAAATGGATCAAGGATCTCAACATAAAACCAGATACATTGAACCTAATAGAAGGGAAAGTGAGAACTAGCCTTGAATACATTCACACAGGGGAAAATTCCTAAACAGATCACCAACGGCTCAGGTTCTAAAATCAACAATTGATAAATGAGACCTCACCTCATGAACCTGAAAAGTTTCTGTAAGGCAATGGACACTGTCAATAGTACAAAGCAGCAACTTACAGATTGGAAAAAAAAGATCTTCACTAGCCCTACATCCATCAGAGGGATAATATCTAAAATATATAAGGAACTCAAGAAGTTGGACTCCAACAAACCCAGTTAAAAAAAGAGGTATAGAGCTAAACAGAGAATTTTCAGCAGAGGAACATTGAATAGCCTCGAAGCCCTTAAAGAAACATTCGGCACTTGTAGTCATCAGGGAAGTGCAAATCAAAATGGCCCCGAGGTTCTGTCTTACAGCAATCAAAATGGCTAAGATAAAAACTCCCAGGACAGCACATGCTAGAGAGGATGTGGAGAAGTAAGAACACGCCTCCATTGCTGGTACAACTGCACACTGGTACAACCACTCTGGAAATCAGTCTGGCAGTTTCACAGAAAATTGGACATAGTTCTACCCGAGGACCCAGCTGTACTGCTCCTGGACACATACCCTAAAGATGCTCGATTGTGTTCATAGCAGCCTAATTCATAGTAGCCAGAAGCAGGAAGCAACCAAGATGCCCCTCAACCAAAGAATGGATGCAGAAAAGATGTGGCTCATTTACACAATGGAATACTATTCAGCTCTTAATGAGGACATCAAGAGTTTTGCACACAAGTGAAAATATCATCCTGAGTGAGCTAGCCCAGACTGAAAAGGACATGTATGGTATGTACTCACTGATAAGTGGATATTAGCCAAAAAGTACAGAATACACATGATACAACCGACAGACCTTAAGAAGTTTAACAAGAAGGAAGGCCCAAGTGACGATGTTTCAATCCCACGTAGAAGGGGGAACAATGTAGAAATTTGACTTTTTATGTTTATGTTGTAGCCTGCAATTTTTCTGGAATTTATTTCTCCCTAAAGCTATAATCTAATTTTGTTTTGTTTCCATATGGAAAGGCATTTGCCTTTGTCCAACTTGTTAAAAAGCCTGTGCTTTCAGTGGTGGCTTACAATGGCATCCCAGATAAAGCCAGTTTTCCACAAGCCTCTTTCAAAATGCCTAATTCTATTATACTGATCTCTTTCCTTTTGTATCTATAGCATATTGTCTTACATGCCACAGAGTTAAGAGGAGACTTGTTACACTTTATGATTTTTTTCTCAAATCTTTCTTTTATTCTTTAGTCTATTTGGTAAACAGAAATACTGACTGGTCAATTTCAATGAAACCTTCTCTGGGATTTTAGCTGAAATTGCAAGAAAAGGAAAACTAAACTAAGCCCTGCCTGTTCTTTAATAGAAGAACAAGGATCTCATTGAGTTTCTTTTTTCTTCCATCAACATTTGCTCACTTTTATATCTTTTAACAATACTTGAACCTTTCTTTGGGACCAACTTTCATGGGACTGTAAAAGTTTGCTAAAAGTTTAGAGAGGCCTTGGATGTTTCCCATTTTGACAAAAATGTTTTTACCTTTTTTTCTATATTGCAATTGGCATAGTCATTTTCTGGAACTTGTAAGTGATTTAAATTTGAACTAGAAACATGATTTTTCTTTCTTTTTCTGTTACAATGAAAACTTCCTAGTCATATGGTTTTAAAGAAAAGGCTAGATTACCTCATCTTCCTGTTTTTATAAAAAATGGAATGTATGTTTTTATTAATTGGCCAGAGATCATGGAAAATATATAAGGAAATAGTAGGGTAGAGGAGGGAAGAAGCAAGCATCTTGGTTTCACCCAGATTCTAAAGTAACTGTTCCTACATTGTGTCACACACTAGGTAGGCCATGTAGTATAGGGTCTAACAATACACTTAGCTTAAATTTAGCTTCTGTCATTAGGCTATACTATTTGAGCCAGATCATTTAATACTGTAGTTAAGTTTTTATATTTATAAAATGATGACGATGATAATGCTTATGTCAGAAAAATGTTGTGAGCATTAAATAAATGAGTGTGTGTGTATGTGTGTGTGTGTGTGTGTGTGTGTGTGTGCCCGCATGCATGTGCTCACGCACGCATGCCTGTGTGTGCCTTGTCTGGCCACAGTGAGAAAGAATGTGCCTAACCCTACAGAGACTGCATATGCCAGAGTGGGAGATACCCAGAGAGGGTCCCACCCTCTCAGAAGACAAGGAAATGGGGTTTGGAGCAGGGACTCTGTGAGGGAAGACCAGGATTCGGGATGTAAATAAATAAATTTCAAAATAGATATTTTAGCCTTATCTATGTTTTATTTTTATATGTGTACTTGTGTGAGCTATAAGAACCTGTGTTTAAGAAAATGAAGGTGAACTTAATGTTATCTAGTCTTGCTGTGGAAAAAAACTAGTAAGAAGGTGTGTTGAGTTGATATGTGGTGTGTATATGTGTTATATGCATGTGGAGATAGATGTATGTAACTATAGAGAGATAGATTGGATAGATAGTAGATAGGTAAACAGATTAATTGAAAATATATTATTAGAACAATTGTGAACATTAATTAGGAGAGTTTGAGGGGCACAGTTAGGGCCCGTGCTTTTTTTTTTATTATACTCTTTGTATACTCATTATGTATTTCTTCCATTTTCCCTAGTCCTGGTGCACAATTTCTTCTTTCTTTTATTTGTAACTAGTAGACCCATCCTTTGATGGTAGCTGACAGACAGGTGACTACTATTCTGATTTTCATGTGACTCTAATTTCACTTTTTTCTTTTATTCAGATGTTGATTTTTCTTAAGTATTAGGTATGTTGTATGTTTGGAGATTTTTGTTTTGTATACTTCTCAGTTGAAGGGTGTTCTTTAGTCTATTTCCTCTTTCATCAGAATTTCTGAAATGTTTCCTTGCAGTGGGCTTTGAGGCTGCTATCCAGAGATGCAATTCATGTCAACTGTTTAAAATTCCTGCTCCATGGAGATAGTGGGATTGTTTTGCTCCATTACTTAAGGAGCACATCTGGCTTGGTTCAGCTTGACCTTTGAAGCTAAACTAGCTTCACACGGCCTTTTTTTTCACCAGGTGGCTTCATCTCCAAAAAGAACATTTGGTTATCAGTCCCTCTTGAACAGGAGGGAGCCTGCCTCCGGTCTTCAGTCTGTTTTATGTTGAGTGAAAATCATGACCCACTGCTCATTTAGAAGCAGCAATTCTGTTGAGCTGGGAATCCAGAAGGATTAACAGCTCATCCCTCACCTTGTCCTGCCAGTCCATCCCTTACTACAGGTTCTTTGTTACATTCTCCTCCTCAGTGTCAGAGATGGTGAACCCAGATTAAAAGCCAGCGTTGAGATTTGAATTTTTCTGCAGTTGCCATCCATTGGTATTGTAAGCTGGAGCAATGTTCTCATGCCTGGATGTTACCTTTTGTTTCCCACCTGGCAGTGCTTATGTTGTTATGCACGTCTCCCTCCATGTTATGAGATGCTTTGCTTTCTGTGGAGCTAGGATAACTAAAAATGTCTTATCTGTCCTCTAGCCACTCCTGTGTGCTTCCCACTTCCACGAAGCTGCTCTTAATTCTCCAAGAACACCATGCTTCCCACTACTACCACCAGGCTTTCACGCAAGTCTTTTTCCATCTGATATATGGCCACTCCTCTCTGGATTGCTTGAATTTAACCCTTTGATTTTGTTCACTTCTGGTTTTAAACATATATATTCATATGTTAATTGCGCAGTACAGGCTCAGATTTTTCGAAATCTCTTTAATAAGGGTTCCTAAATGCTTCAATCTTCCTTCTAGCCCACCTACCAGAGGTAGGGAAAAATAAAAGTTAACAGGAAACTGAGAAAGTAGTTTTTGGGGCAATTCCAAACATGAATCAGTAATGGCAGTCCACTTCAATCATCAAACACCAAACACTAATCAGTAGCAGTGGCTCAATCCAGAAGAAACCTTGAGGCTCCACCAAGCCAAATCACTACAAGTCCATGAAATCAGCAAGAAGCAGCTGGAATACCATGAGAAGCTCTCTGGTGCTTTTCTCTCTATCAAGTCACAACAAGCAAAGATCACTGGAGGCCAGCAGAGTATTGTAACTTAAACCAAGGCAAGAGCATTCTTCCCTGTCTGTTGGGTTATACGTTCACACTTTCCAAACATCATACATTCTCTCAAGTGTGTGCCTCAGTAAAACATCCATTCTCATGTCTGAATCAGAAAAATATCATCTCACAAGACAGCTTCCAGAAAAACATCACATGAAACAACAGAGCCTCCAACGAAAGCTGAAATTGCCACTTCAGTGTAGCATAATGGGTTTATTATAAGATTTTCATAAATTCGTATAATGTACTTTGATTATTTGCTTCTAATGCTCTTTTTCTTTTTTGCTCTCCTTCTGATAATTTCTTCTTCTCAAATAGTCTGGGTGCCATCTCCCCTAATGTCACCTTTCCTTTATTCATTACTCTGTGAATTGCCTTTCTCCCACCCCAACTCCCATACAACATTCGACCCATTTCCTACTAAGTACTTTTGATCTTTTTTTTTTCTGCATGACTAATTTCCTCTGTAAGAAGACTGGATAGCTTGCTCATTGAGCCCTCAGTCACCACACCTAGCATGTTGTAAACACCAGGCAAATAGTAGAAGATTGAGTAAGTGAAGAGAGATATGATATGCCATTTGCTCTGTTTCTAGTTTCTGTGCAAATGGTGCTATGACTTTTATGTGGTAGGGGAGAACATACTGTTCTAGATACAACAGTACCCAGAAGAGGAGCAGATGTGGTCCAGAGAAGGGGAGTCATAATGTCTAGGGTCCTTCATTATCATGTAGTATAGGTGCGGCATGATACATGGCCTAAGTCTGAAGTGGTTGTGGCTCTATGGTGAATCCATCCCTCTAGATCTTACCTGTCCCTTAAGATTGGTAGCAGGAAAGGTTATCTGAACTCAGATGCCCTTAAGAAGCAAAGCTTCTTCTTTCCTCTGTGAAGCAGGTCTGGTTGAGAATAATTGGACACTGGCAGTGACCCTGCACATAGCCAGTTTATGCTGAAGATTTCACATTCTAATTATTGACCATGGGAGCAGCTGTGTAGCTTGGCCTTTTAGATCATCTTTCATGGAAAGCTTTTTGGTGTGCCAATATTTCTGTCCATCCTACTTTGCCTACTTTGTTATTTACCATTTTATTTGCAATGTAGTTAAAAACATTTGCCTTCTATGTATAGGCCAACATAGTGATTTCATAAAAGTCAAGAAATGAGGAAGTAAAAGTTTTTTGTCAATTTTCAAATTAGTAAGAACACAAAGATGAGGATGTATTGAACAGACTGGAATCTATAATGTTTGAAGACTGTTACCAGTGTTCTGAGGACTTATAAGAGTTTCCTACTTGCATTTTCTCTGACTACTACATTTTATTAATCAACTTTCTTTAGTAATTAACATGTAAACTTTTAATTAGTTGTTCTGCTGGAGTTACATGTTAGAACTGAGCTACATAGCTCCTTTCCTGCATATCCTTGATGGAATGCCATATCTTTTAGCTTAATCGTGCATTTAGGAGAAGAGAGTCTCACTCCTTAAGATGCTTTGAAAGTTTTGGATGGGTGTCAGTTGAGATGAGAAACAATCCTACTGTGATGGTTGCATTTACCATTCCAGTCATGTGGCTATAGAGAAATGTAAAAATATGTAAGTCCACTAGATAGCAAGGCTTCACTTGGCCCTCCTACAAAAGAGTTACTTGGATTAACTCAACAGTATTCAGCTAATTGGTTGGGAGTTGGCAGAAGATGTAAGAAAGTAGAAAAAAGGCAGGGACCATGATGAATAGGACACTGCATGATACTCAAATAATTCCAGGGAACAGTCACTTTCAGAAAAGCAAGGTTTATGGTAGCACTGTGGCTAGCCTATGAAAATAGAATCTATTTGAATTTTATGTGAAATGCTGACATTGAATTAATGATTCATTAAAAAAAGCACTCAAAACAGAATGTATACAGAGAAAATGCTAACAATGCCATAGATATAGATATTCAGGATTCACACAGTCCCCAGATTAATCCAGAAGTCCAAGAAGTAGAGATTTATATTTGTTTTATAGTAGAGACTTATATATTATACATCATTCTATATTAACAAAAATATATATTAGTAGGAGCAGTTATAAACTGTTATAGTATATTTCATAGGACTCACAATCTATCAGCTGAACAGTCATTGATAACTCTGTAGCAGAAGACCTTTAATATCAGCTTCCCATTTGTCTTTAAATTTGACCATCATGTTTTGCTTCAAGCCTAGACAGTGAGTCTAGGTCCTAGTAATAGCCTTCAGCTGCTTCCTTGAGGCTAGGGATACATAGTGCTTTGCCATGACAAGGTGGGAAAGTTTTGGATTTCCCCTTGAAATAGACAGCCTAAAGGTAGTACTACTATTGGTACAAAGATGGGAATGACAGTCTTTTAGGACTAGAAATTGTAAATCCTCTTTTTCTCTAACATTGGCAGTGTTGAGACATCTTGACTGAAATTCCTGCCTCTTCCAATGCCTTCTTGGTAGAACTGTGGCTGTAGATTTTCTAAAAACCCTCTCCTTAGCCGTGTCACAATGTGTTGGTCAGTCTGGAAGGGGACTCTTGCCTGATCTCCGTGATGTTCAGTCTCCACCCATGCTACAACAGGTTGAGTTATGTGGGTAATGATAGATTGACAGGGTGTGATGTCTGAGGAGAGTTCATAGTAGATAGTGCTATTTCTACCTTGGTCTCTCAGATGATTCTTCCTTGGAGTTCAGGAGCTAATGCGTCAAGAGGACACTCAAGCAGTACTGGGAACAAGAGTCAACAACAATGGCTCATGGACCACATGAGTGAACCATCTTGGCAATAGAATCCAGCCCAAGGTGAGTCTCCAAGGCCTAAAGTTTTGGATAAAATCTTACTACAAACCAGATTTAAAATGTTTACCCAGAATTACCCTAAATTCATAATGTGCAGGCACTGTGACAGATAAAAATGTTAATAACTGCATACACTGAGAAGGCTGTCAACCCCACATTTGTACCAATGGTGGTACACACTACCTTTAGGTTGTCTTTAATAGTTTGCATTATTTTTTTATATAGTAACAGATAATTAATACACAGTCACTATTCTTGTCTACCTACCATCAACTCTACTACATATGAATCCATCTCTTTAAATGAATTTTTCTTGCTATATTCTAATTTTAATGAGATTTTCATTTAAATATTACTGTTAATGTGTATATTTAAGGTATAAGATATGACCCTATAGAGTGTGTGTGTGTGTGTGTGTGTGTGTGTGTGTGTGTGCAGCAATATACCTTTTATCAACTAAGCTAGATCCCCAGTCACACAATTTCATAATTGAATTCTAAGAAAAGAAATTTAGTGATAAGAAATGATCAATTGTAATTTCTCTTTGTTGGATTCCTTGGAAATAGAGTTACAGATGGTTATGAGATGTCTTGTGAGTTCTGTGTATTGAAATTGAACTTGGATCCTCTGGAAGTAGAATTTTCGTTTGTATAAAGTAGCATTGTCCTGTGAAATCTACTGCTGCTAATATAATCCACTGTACATACAGAAAGATGTACAGATGATAAAGTCTAACCCTACTCCTTGGGTTCTTGCATTCATTGTGGAAGCAGGCCTGCACCAGAATTGTAAGTCCTACATTTACAGAGCAGTACACTGAAGCATGGAGATGGGAAAGACCTAGTTATCCTTAGCAGAGCTCATTGGATAGCTGTTTCTTTGAACTGGGGGCCCCATGGGTCTCCATCCAATGTACTGCCCTGGAGTTTGCACACAGGTAGATACTAAACAGGGAGAATATGCCAGAGCTTGGAGAAAAGACTGGAATGACTTGGAGACTTGTTGCATGTTACTACTATGGCTGTAGTTTACCAGGTCTGGATAGCTTTCTTGAGCTTGATGCAGAATGGAAGACATTCTTTTCTTAGCGGGGATTCCTCTTCTCAGCCTGATCTGGGGAGCACGTTAAGAATCACAGAACCTGAGAACAGAAGGATGGCCAGCTTGTTAAGCAACTGCTGTTGCCAGTGCAGACAGAGAAGCTGCCTTGCTGAGTTTATCAGAGTCTGAGCTTAGTGTTTAAATCTGTTGTTTTGCAAAGGAGAGAACATACACAAATGCATAGAAGCAGAAACACACACAGACACAGACACACAGAGACACACAGAGACACAGACACACACAGACACACAGACACACACACACACACACACACACACTATAGTACATATGTGATATCAAATGCATCCCAGACAATTTCCCAGCCTCCAGTGAGATTCTCAGATGTGGTACTCAAATGAACACTTTTTAGTTTCTCAGCCAAGTCCCCAAACTCCACCTCCCACCTTGACTATATTACAAATACCTCTGAGCTCATGTACATCTTGAATTTGTCCAGTACTAATTACAGGAAAGTATATTTTGAGATACAGAGGAATGCATGAAGTCTTGTGATTCTCTCCTTGAGGAGAGTAGAATTTTTATGAGTATTGAATGACACAACATTCAGACCAGATGGAACTCTAACATGTCCCAAACATGTTGGAGAAGGAGTTTGCTGACTATTTCTAGATGATAAAAAAATGAACTCCTGTTTCTCAGCTGTTTCCTTTAAACAGTGATCTTAAAATCAATAACATCTTCTTTGGTATTTTTTATAGGTCCTGGAACAAAAGACTGCTGATTTGGAAGTTGAGATTTCATATTCATCAGAGGCACAGAGGGAACTGAGGCATGACTCAAGGGATGTGATTGAGTCATAGCAGACAGAGACTCGTCAACCTTGTAAATGAAGTCATGCTTTGTCTGCAAACAGAGAAAGTACACATGCCTGGTTTGGATTCCTTTTTCTTCTTTTATTAGCTTTAAAATGCTAACTGGATCACCCTCCTCCATATTCTCACTTTACCCCCCATTAGGTCTGAGACTTGATTCCGTTTGAAGGAGGTAGAGATCTGGCAACAAAGGACTTGCTTCACGTTCCACATTTGAGTCCACTTTTTACAACTTGCCTGTAAAGTTCTGAGAGCTGGTCTAGGGGTGGAAAGGCTGAAGCAGTCCAAAGTTAAATGTAGCAACCAGGAGGGCACTCCAGACATTCCCTCTCAGCTCTTCCCATCTTTCTGACATCAGAAGGCAAAGGTCTTTCCTGAGGGAATGAAGGCTCCTTGTTATTTCTTATGTCAGCATATATGTCTGCTCTGCCAGATATCAGACCCAGTGAATCACAAAAGCAAAGCGGTTGGCATGGGACAGTGGGTAGCCACAGAGAGCAGATGTACGATCAATGCCTTTGTAGCCAGGAGCAGGAGCCATTCAGAGTCTCCTCCAAAGGCAAGACCTTGCAGCTTCTGCTACTTTTTTCTTCCTTGGTCACTGTTGATATTTGGAGGGGATAGAGAGGAGGTAGTGGGCTCCTTGTAATGTTCCTTACCCATTTGGAGTACAAGAATGCATATAAACTATGGTCCCTTGCACAAAATTTGGATAGTTCTGTTTTAAATGTAGTATTTTAAACCTCTGATTTTGAGAAGTGATTTGAACAAAAAAGATAAATGCAAACAGATACCAATGGACAATGTTAATATGAAGCTTTATCTGCTTAAACATGTAGCATTCAGGAAAACATATAATAGTCTGAATTCCAGCCATACATCGGAGACATTCATTTCTCATAGTTGCCAGATCTTACTCTTCAATCACTAAAAGAATTTAAATTGTTTATAAAAATTCAATGAAAGAGTTCATATATGTGTATTAATTCAGCAGAGATCTTTGTTTTATTATATGTGGAACATGATTTCTGGTTCTTAAAGTCCCTTCAAAACTAGGCAAGACATACATTCTTCTTCTCTGATACTTACAATCTATTTATCTGTCTGTCTGTCTATCTATGTCTCTATGTATCTATGTATTATCTATCTATGTATATATCTATCATTTATCAATCATCTATTTATAATCAATCTAGCATCTGTCTATCATCAATCTATCTGTCTATTATTTATCTACCTATTATCTATTTATCTACCAGCCATGCATCCGTACATATCTATCTGCTACCATCTATGTAGGGTGGGTAGATATGAATATAAACACTTCAAGTAAAGTCCCTTGTTTTGTGCATGTTCAGTGAGTGATGTAATAAAAATTTAGGCTAGGTTAAAGAGTCTTGCTTAGATAAGACAGATTTTATGGAGGAATCCTCCAAGAAGAAGCAAGTGAAGCAGCAGCCCTCAGTTCTATACTCTGTAGGGAAGACAGGTCTGTAACTAGCATTTTTAGGTTCAGAAAAGCCTGATTTTCTTCATGAGATGGTTTGAAACATGGCACTATTATCTTGAGTGTGTTTGTCGGGGACGGGGTGAGTAGAGTGGAGGGAGGCATCAAATCTTTCCCAGACAAGAGACAGAAAACAAAGCTCTGTCTGGCATGTATAAACAAGGATCTGAGGATCTTGAGGCTTCATGTTAATGTTTTGCTGCTATTGGAGAATCATGGAGGTAGTGTTTATAAAAAGAAAAGACCCAGCCAGGGGGAAGTTTGTCTGTGTTTGAGACATGAGCTCTGCTGTTTCTACCAGAATCAGTTACAGCTGAATAGATGATTTTTGCATTTCACCAGAGCTTTCTTTGGTCTTGGTCAAAGACAGGATGCTACTAAAGAGTGGAGGAATGATGATATCATCAACAGCTAATAAGAATTAAAAGGAAGATTGGGTGCTATAGGTTAATAATCACTGGGGCCTGGGAAGTGCATTCTGTCCCCATAAAAGACTGGTGTTGAAGCCATACTCTTTGTAGCTCGGAAAGAACCAATTCAGAACAGAATTCAGAACCTGGTTAAGATGAGCTGTTACAGTGTGAGCAGGAATGTACTTCTTTGTCCTATAGTGTCTTTGGAATGATTAGACTTGAATAAAAGAGTAATAGTAGGGTTGGTTAAAAAAATACACTACATTTGTTTATTTTTCTGTGTGTTTATGGGTCACGCGGAGTTGATTCTTTCTTTTCACCGTGTGGGTTCCAGGAACTAAACAGGTTGTCAGGTTTGGTGACAAGTTCCTTTCCCACTGACCTATGTTGCTGGTCCCAGAAGGCAGGGTCGACTTTTAAAATGGTTATTAACAAAGGTAAACTATTCAAGACTAACTGTGGCAACTTGCAGATCTATTCCAAACATTTTGTGCTCTTAATGACAAAGGCCAAGCCGCTTCAGGGAGAAAAGATGATGGGTGGAGTCTCAGGGATGACTTCCCTTTGGCTTACATTTTCAGAAACAGCTTCTTAATCTGTGGGTGCTTCTATAACTCCACTCATGAAGCCTGAACATCATGATGGCACAAAGGCCAATAGTTCATGCCATTTCTAATATCTTAATGAGACATTTTAAATTTAAAATATATTCATGGTTGCTGAGGGACAAATTGAAGTTTGCTACAGTGAACCTTGGGCACCTAGTAATAACATTTTCCATGAATACATTTGTATCTCACTGCTGGCCCTTTCCTTTATAATTCCTACACTTCTAACCTGGCCAAATATTTGGTCTTGGGTCTCTTTGTGGCATTGACCTGTGGTTCCTCGAGTGTCCACTTCTCTTCCATTCTTCTGTTTTCCTGTGCATAATTACAGTTTCCTGTCAAGAACCTTCAGTCTACCCTTCTTTCCTCTAAAATTACCCATACTCCTCTTCTCTAAGATGTGTGTAATGACCAATGTTTCACAGAAATTGTCTTAAGGATATTAATCTGAACTGTGCTGGGGCCCCCAATACCAATGTTCAATCCCTATCATTGCCCTAAACTTACCTTGTTTCTTCCAATAGACCCTATTTCCTTTTCTGAACTAGACTTTTAATTTCTTTTTTATTTATTTTATTTTATTTTTACTGGTAATTTTATTTATTTACATTTCAAATGTTATTCCCATTTCCAGTTTCTCCTCCACAACCCCCCTATCTCCTCCTCTCTCCCCCTGCCTCTATGAGGTTGCCCCTCACATCCATCCACTCCTGCCTCAGTAGTCTAGTGTTTCCCTATCCTTAGTCATCAAGCCTGCACAGGACCAAGGGGCTCCCCTCCCATAGACTGGATGTCTTGGGAACAGAAGCAATAGGTACAAATGCCAGTTATTAATGACACTTTGAAGCAGTTAGCATATATAAGCAGTTAGCAATACAGTAGTATTGCTCATATCAGCTCGGCATACTCACATGCTGTCTAAATTTACTGTCTTCCCATCATGGTACTCAAGTTGACTGAGTTTACTCAGCATTTTCAAGAGTAAAGAATCAAAAGGCAGAGCATGAACCTAGAACAATATGTCATCAATATCTTTGCCTTTCCTCTCTTCATCTTTAAAATAATTGTTCCCTAACTCCCGAAAAGAGGAAATAGACCAGTTGTGGTCTTGCCTTGATGGAAGGGAAGACAGCTTAATGAGATTTTACAAGCACAACACTCTCATTTTTACTGACTTTTCTTCCAAGCTACGGCCACCTATCTTAGGAAATTTGCTGTTGATATGAAGTGTAGGATAACTATACCTCAGAGTAGAATAGTTTCTACACTGTCGGGTAGAATAAAACATAATCACTTCTAAGTCTATGATCGTGAGATAGTCTCTAGTTAGTAATAATAGCTTTGACATCTGGATAATATTTCACATTAGACAAAACACTTTCCTGGAACATCTTATGTGGTCCCAAAAAGCATCCTTTGGGATGAGGCTACTGCTTCCCAGAGCAATAGAACTGAACCGAAGATGCTGAAAGTGAGTGGAAGAAATGCTTGGGGTCAAATAATTAATTGTAATATTCTTCCCACAGGCATGTTGTCTATTGCAAGGGAGAAAAATGTGGTCTTCAGGGCAATGTTGTACAGGGATTGGAGTTCTTCCTTTGAATGAGATTGTAAGTCTCAACCTAAAGCTATTTATGACAGCTGTAGCTGCTTATGTAGGTCCATATTCCTGAAGGATGAGCTTTCTTCTGGGAAAACTCATGTTTCAGAATCTTTCTTAATCACACAATTGTACAAGCTTCCTTTTTGTCTGTCTGTTTCATTTCTATAAGCAATTTATCTATATCTGGAGATACCAGAATTCTGATTCTTACCTCGAATGTTTCATGTCTGGGTTATTCTTCCTGACACATGGATACAAGCCATGAGACTCTAACTTACGTAGTCCAGAGCAGCCAGCCCAGCTCAGTCAGGGGTACATTGACTCTGGACTGTGGAAAGTTTGGCTTTGTGCTAAGTGTAAGCAGATGGTCCCAGCTGCTGGATCATGGGTCCATATGAAACTAATCATTCACTCTACACAAACATGCATCATCAGACCACAGTCTGAAGGTACAACCAACTTGTCCTGCTTCTCATAACACAGAAGGTAGTAGGACTGTAGAACTGTGGGGTGCTAGACAGAGTAGTCCATCACAGGGAAAACTGCTTTGATAGGGTAAGTATGTAATGTTAGGTCAAAGTGTTGAGCAAATTGTGATACTCAGACTGTATTTTTTTTAAATATTATTAGAACATTTTCAACCCTGAACACATGGAATATAAAGTCTAGGAGTTGAGGTGACTTCTTCATGGTCACATTGCAATCTAATGGATCAGTCAGGAACTCATCAAAGGTCAAAATGCCTAGTCTCGTGCAGAGCTTTTTGATAGGTATTTCCTGTATTTTGCATCCTAGAGATTGGGGGTGACTTTTATTAAGTCTCAAATCTCTCTAGAAAATTATTATACTTAATACAATTTGTTATTAATATTGGGAAGATCATGTAATTTTAATATTGAATAAAATAATTATGTTCGACTTCCATATTAAAGTAGTAGAAAATTGATACTGAGAAGGGGTTAGGTGCCTAAGGACAGAGTTGGCACAGTCTAAATATACATCAAGGAAGATTTGGTTTAAAAGAACTAGGGAATAATATTGAAGGATCTGCAACAGAATAGCTGCTACCAACATTTATCCAATAAAAGGATGTCTATCACAGTGGCACATATGACTTATAAGGAAAATGGAAAATTATTCAACTCTTTTGAGAAAAAATGTAACAATCTAGTCAAACATACAAATGTAGCCTCAAAGTTGGCACAAGACTCCTCAAGACCAAGTTCTTAGCACAAAGGAGATATTTTTGCCCCAGAGGGGACAAAGGGCAGGGAATAAGAGATGATAATAGATACAGAGAATAAGGGAGAAGGGAAAAGGAATAAGGCAGGATATTTGCCCTGGAGGTACAAAGAACTGTATCTGGATAGAGATGAAACTTCATGTTAGGATGAATTTGTTAATTTTGGTTGGGCATGTTAATTAAGGCAACCAAAGGGGAGCTTCTGAGTGCAGGACTTCAGTATTTTGCTAGACCTTGGTAGTCAACCTCATGAGGAGGAAGTGGCCAAATAAGGTAATAGACCTTGGTAAGTAGCTTTAGGGATGTAATCTAACCATTTAGGAAGGCAGAGGGCATAGGGGGAGGGCCAGGCCTTCCAGAGCCATAGTTGCCATGCTAGGGCCTACTATAGCCTTTCACATTCTATTTCTGAGTTGAAGCAATTGCTAAACGGGTGATAGATGAATGGAATAAAGTTAAAGAGCCACGTGTGTGTCTGCAGGACTGGTGCATTGCCAGAGGCTGGGACGCAGCACAGACATTGATACTATGTATGGAGAATGGAAACAAAACAAACTGTGGAAAGGCAGAATACTTGGGGAAGCACAGACTATAAGTCTTGCTAATTTCTCAAAATATCAACAAGGAAGCTTAAATTGTGAGACTAAATACACAATTCTGAAGGACTTTGAGTGTTTAGTTAATGGGGTTTGGAATTTTTCTCTGAGGGTAATTGTGAAAACTTTTTAAATCAATCGGGTGACATGATCAACACAGTACTTAGGATTAGGTTGACAGTTAATGATGATGAAAAATTCCAAGTTCTACTAGCTTGACCATAGTTAATTTAGTTTTCAAATAAAAGTGTGTATTTGCATAGCCATCACTAGTACACCTGAGAAGTTATAGACTTTTCCAGTCATGCCTGACTGTAACTTTAAACTCAAATTTCTAAGATGGTCACAGCAACAAGAGGGAAGCCACAGTAAGATACTTAAAGATAGGTGGCTGCATTCTTTCAAAGAGGTTCCCCAAGACGTATGCAAAGTATTGCCGACTTTATCCCTTTCCTTGGGACTTAGTCACAAGTCCACAGCAGCTATAAAGGAACTTGCAGAAAGTCATTTTCACTCTGGGCATTAATGGACCCACATAAACACATGATTTTGTGGTTTTCTGGAAGGATCAGAGAAAAGATATTAAAGAACAATAGTCATATAATTTAGAGAGCTGGCTTTACTGTGATGGCTATTCTCAGTTGTCAGCTTGACTATATCTGGAACGAACTACAGTCCAGAATTGGAGGAGACACCTGTGACCCAGATCTTGAGGCTGGAAGACATATGCCTTTAATCCAGATTTTGAGGCTCATCTTTAATCTGGGCCATACCTTCTGCTAAAGGCCTACATAAAGATAACAGAAAAAGGAAGGGTTTGTTCTTTACCTACTTGCACTTACTTGCCAGCATATCTGTTGGAGTCTACTTCTTCAGGATTTCAGCTTCTACAGAAGACCAGCTCAAACACCTCGTCTGAGGGACCGAGCAAGTACTGGATTCGCGGACTTCCCATTTACAGGTGGCCATTGTTGGGTTAGTTAGACTGCAGCCTATATATCATTCTAATAAATTCCCTTTACACACATGCAGACAGACACACACACACAGACATACACAGAGACACACACAGAGACACACACAGAGACACACACAGACATACACACACAGACATACACACACAGACATACACACACAGACACACACATATATGTGTGTGTGTATATATACATACTTACATATATATATATATATGTATATCGAGAGAGAGAGAGAGAGAGAGAGAGAGAGAGAGAGAAGAGATTTTCATTCCATGAGGTCTATAACTCTAGAGAACTCTGACCACTACGCTACTCATGAACAAAGAGGCAAAGAAGTAGGGACAGAACTGAAGATGGGGACCCAGGGCTGATGGTAGTCTAATACTAAGAGGTGCTTTCCTTTTCAAATCACCTAGGCTTTGTCCAATTAAGGACAAAGTGATTCCTGCTTTGTTTCTTCACTACTGAGTCAGAGGAAGCTATGTGTCTATTTTAGTAAATGAGTCATACTCATTTGGCAAACTTGTCTGGAAATGCTGGTGGTATGCACCTAGTTTGGACTATATCCTTCATTGACAAAACATGGCTTGTTCATTGTACTTTTGACTCCAATAGATAGAATAGATTATTTACTCAAATCTTCTCCCAAGCCAGAGTAAGTAAGAGAAGTTTCTATGTATCTCATCCTGCATAGCAGATTTTAGACACTTTATCTGTTTGATAGTTATGTCAGTTTTAGAGCCAAAAACAAAATAAATTCAAATCTCTCCTCTGGAACTCTCCCTGGATTGTCTGATTTCAGAGTTAGTATTCATCATCATACTATATGGCCACCTCTCTGATACTTTGCTCTCTGGTGATGCTCTCTGATATTCACCTCTCCCACAAACTCTTCACTTTTAAGTAAAAGGGAACAGTGGTTACCACAGTCATTTTAAGTGGC
Source organism: Rattus norvegicus (assembly GCF_021556685.1). Classification (NCBI taxonomy): domain Eukaryota; kingdom Metazoa; phylum Chordata; class Mammalia; order Rodentia; family Muridae; genus Rattus; species Rattus norvegicus. The sequence continues at coordinate 83,239,037 of NC_141538.1, forward strand.
AGACGACTAAACTTAAGTGTAGTATTGGGTTCTGAGTATACTCACCTTGCTGTCTCTCTCTCTCTGTATATTTCTGATAAAAATCTATTCTTGGAATGGCAGACAATCTAGCACATATCCATTCCTTACTCTTAGTAAATATATGTTTGTTTTCTGCTATTTTTCTCTTCTAATGTGCCCATGTTCTGTCTTGAAAATTATGCAGCCTCTATTCTACTCAGTTTCTCGTGGATCTGTATTATGACTGGATTCCTGACTACAGCATTTCTAAGGAGTTGAAACACTGGATGTTAACCGACTATTTCCAAGACTGTGATATAACATGCACTGAAGAGCAGAGATGATGAAATCAAATTTGTCCAAGTGTAGCTTTTTCCTTTACAAGTAGTAGGACCTTGGGTACATCATTTGGCTCTTCAGACTTTTCATATCTAAACAATGGGAAATGGTAAAAAAAAAAAAAAAACCACTGATCGGGTATGTTCTTGTCAGGATCACTTCTGCTAATGTTTGGTTTTGGTACAGTAGTTACTATACAGTAACTGCTATCTATTAATATTAATCTTAAGGCATGGGATTGGTTGGGAATTTGAGAGAGAGACATCATAAGCAACTATTTTATGAAAAAGACTAGATTTGGCAAAAAGAGAGGAAGAGCTTCAGAAAGGACAGAATTAGCTTGCCACAGCTGTTGGAATAAACTACAGCACAGTTAGTGGGTTTAAACAACACAGTGAAGTTAATTTACATTAACTTATGGCTCTGAAGGTCAGGAATCTAAAATTTCTGTATTAGTAAGGAAACCTTACTTTCTCCAACTTGTAGTAGCTGCCTACACTCTGTGGCTCATGGCCACACACCATTTTGATTTCTTTTTTCATAGCTCCATTCCCTCTGATTCTTATCTCAAAGGACATTTGAGCCTATACTTGGCACACTTAGATATCCAGAGCAGACTCCTATCTCAAAATGCTTAATTTTATCACATGTAAGATAGCATATATTGATGTTCATAGAAGTAGGATATCTCTCTCTTCCCCTTTTCTCTCCCTTTTTCTTTTTCACACTCTCTGTAATGGGGGTTGGGGCAGCTCTGTGTGTATGAGTGTGTGTATGTATGTGTGTGTGTGTGTGTGTGTGTGTGTGTGTGTGTGTGTTGCTATTTAGCCTACCATAAGGAGTATCAGAGTTGTTTGATTTTCCTGGACTGATACTAATAGTAAACTTTGGAAGACCCATTGCAATGCTGATAGAAATGGACTTTGAATATAAGAGTGGAAGGGATTAGAATGCAGAAGCTAGGTGAATAATGAACTAAGATCATTGTGACAACAGTGAGAGCAAGAAGGAGCTGACTTTTGAACTTTGTCTATAGAGACTAAGAAGATGGCAGAATCAACTAGAGTTGGAAAACACTGGAGGTAACTGACTTAAAGCCTTTCTGGGGAGTTCTTCTTGAAAGCCATTCTTTTTAAAGCAGAAGATGTCTTTATCTAGAACATGCTTTCTACATATCAATTATTCTTAACATATATTTACATGTCCATATTTTAAACATTTTAAATATTTTTCCTTAAGAAGATATGAGTGAATACCTTTTCTAAAGTAATTACTTTCACAAAAATCACAACTCTAATGTTCTTGGATATTTTGAACGTACAAAAGTATGTAAGAATTTACTAAAATGGAAATATATCTACCACATATCACTTAAAATTATCTTCTTAACCATAACCACTCATGATACTACATACAGACATGTTCTGGTGTTATGACAAGAACAAAACATGGAGAAATTCAAACCTAGACTTGACTTAATCATCAGTTCTCCCCAGGCCTTCCTTTCATCACCGAAATAGAGAGACGTGGCTTAACTTATTATAATAATTCAGCTGGATTATCTATGGAAGTTGACAGGTACCCTACTCTACAGTATGAACACACACACACACACACACACACACACATTTGTTCACTGTTAAGTTTGTAATGATTTTTCCTTATATGTTTAAAATAACATAAAGTCTTTTGATGGAGTCTGTTGGTTTGTTCTGATAAACTCATTAAAAAAATTCTGAGTTGTTTTAGTCTAGGCAGTCAATTACTTTAACTTAGCATTACTCGTGATCTTTTGAATCATTTACCTCCATAGCATTTAGATAGTGACGCATGGCTTAAGGAAACAGTTTCTCCCAATAGATTGTCCTGGGAGTTTGGAAATGATGAGTTCCTGGGGAAGAAAATCTGGCTTTCTTCCAAGATTTAAATTGGGTGTTAGAGACGGAAAGCACCACTGTTTACTGGGTTGTATTTGATTCATTTTTCTGCTCATGCCTCTGGGGAACATTGCCTTGAAATACTAGCTCAGTGACCTATTATAGTTCACTGGGAGTCTACAAGACCAGGCAAATTAGGTTTAAAGTTGCACACACACACACACACACACACACACACAGTGAGAGAGAGAGAGAGAGAGAGAGAGAGAGAGAGAGAGAGAGAATGGGAAAGAGACAGAGAGAGAGAGAGAGAGAGAGAGAGAGAGAGAGAGAGAGAGAGAGAGAGAGAGAGAGAGAGAGAGAGGAGAGAGAGGTAGAGGCAGGCATTTGCACACGTACACTGGATTATCTCTGTTAGTAGTATCTCTATCAATTGTACCCATTCCTATTTAGTGTAACAGAGTTGGACTCAAAGCAGCCATCGCTGAAGATAGCACTGTTGACATGATCTTTCCCTTGATGCAGCTGCTTTCCTATTTGTGAAGGCTCTCAAACCTCATAAAATGAAGTCCTTTGAATCAAACCACAAATCCATTAGAGCTAACCTCAGCAAAACTCCCTGGACACCCTGTGTCCTTATTCCACCGAACCCCCTCTTTTCCCAGCTCTTTCATTTCCATTAAGTTAGCTAGAGCCAGACTTGCAAGAATAAATCAAGTTCTCTCTCGAATTTAGTTCATATTAATAAAAATCACAGGTCATTTTCCTGTCTCAGACCTTTGATTTAGAATAGCTACCATTTGCTGAGGTCTAAGTATGTGCCAAATGTAGCATTCATTCTACAAGAGTCTTGCAAGGTAGGCGCTGTTTTTCCAGCCTTTCTCATAGAGAAAAGAGAAACCATGGTTTCATTTTTTGATACAACAGCTCAGATTTAGTCTGTACACATCAAGTATTTTCATTGGTGATGTTTATCTCTCATCCTGACAGCTTCATAAGAGTAAGTAATTTTTAAATATAATTGGATACTTAAACAATTCCTCATTCATCTCAGGCAGTTACTATCCTAATTTTTGATATTCCGGTGAGAGCTTTACTACTGCCAAGGGAACCTGCTATTGTTTGGGTATTAGGTCAAGCACTTTATATACTCTGAATACTTACAATCACCTCTCTAGACAAAGGTTATAATTTCTACTTGTTGTGTTGATAAACTAAGTTGCTAAAATGCTAAAACCTTGACCAGCTGTTTAAGAGTGTACAGTAATTAATGGAACTTTAGGTACTAGTGTGAAACAGAACTTTCCAAAGGACAGAATACATTTAAAGCTTTTGTTTAGCTTCCTCAATCCCCTCACAATCTTGATAGGTAGATAATGTTTCTGTTTGCACTCTACAGATACGATGCAATGGGCAATAGTGATTGTTGGATTGTCAAATTAATTAGATTAAGAAATGCTTAGAAAAGTAGTGATGTTTACCTCTGGGTTGGTCTAAAAGAGGATTCCTAAATAAGATCACGTGAGCTTGGAAGGCCCGCTCTAAACATGGATAAAGTAACCTCACAAGCTGTAGGCCTAGGTGTTATAGAAGGGAAAGAGGAGTGAGCCTATTGGCTTAGATAGTCTCTTTCTGCTCCCTCAGTGCTGGGAAGTGGCCTGTCCTGTCCCACCATGCCTGTGAACTGAAACCTTTGAAACTCTGAGCACAAGTAAATAGTCTTCCGTGCAAATTGCCTATCTTTGTTCTGAGTCATGGAAAGGAAGGACATCGCTAACAAATGGAGAAATGAAGACACCAAAGAGTGAAGTGGTTCCTTGAGGCCACATGGCTATTAGTAGAATAGAGATGAGAAGAATCTTGATGACCCTGTGTTCTAATTTAGAATCCTAACCATAGCCTCATAATGCTTGATATTTTGGGCATAAATTGACTTGTGAGAACTTAAAAGCATCTTATGCAGACAAGTTCTTTTATTTTCCCATGACATCATTGGCTGGAACAGACAGGAGTTGATGCATTCAATGTTAGTGAAGATTATTGTTATTGAGATTGGTGGGCACTGATGTCTGGGAATTTGAACTGAATGCAAATGGCATCAAGAGGTGACTCGCAAGAAACACACGGGTCTGTCAGAAAGCAAGAGCTGTGCTTGGCAAGAGGCATTGTCATAGATATTGGCAGAATCATTTATGACCAGTCTTATCTGAAGCATGAACAAATCACTCTGGAATCTTCTGGCTGTTGGAAGCGGGAAAAAGTAAGTATTGGGGAGAAACAGGGACACGGAGGAGGCTCCACTGGATTATGGAATACTGAGTGGAATAGAGAGGAAGTTGGTGTCAGCCAGTTTTCTTTTGAGGAATGAAGGACTGGGAGTATGAACATAATGGAAGCAATTTTTCTTCAATTTCAGACATGATAATAAAGAAATCAGCATCTGGAGGACTCCCAAGAGGCAAGCTGAGACTAGGTCTATATTACCTTTTATTGGATCACTAGCTCTCTGCCCACAAAGCCCCTGAATCTATAAAGACAGGGACTAAGTGAACAGCCAAATGTAGATTTGCTCCTTTGTAAGGCTCTTTAAAACCATTTTCTTAAAAAAAAATGAATCAGCCATCAGACATGAATTCCCATTTAGGTTTGTTGTAATGTAAATTGCTGGTTCAAATTGATATCTTGCTAAATTTTTTTCTTTTTTGTTTTTTGAGAATTTCTTTTAACTTACTCCCAATTCAAGTAAAAATTGTAGTCAGTCTTTATCATTGGTTCTTGAGTATTTCCTGAGAGAAACATACTATATCTATGATGAGGAAGCATTCTCTTCAGGATTCCTGAGGTGAAAGGAAATGTGAATGGGACACATTTATTGACATTTTTATTGCCATATCTCATTAATCATAGCATTGGATCTACACACTTACTATTAGTAATGCCCATTGTATAAATGTAGAAAACAATTCAGAACTGCAAATTATATTGTGCAAAGTTGTATGATTAATAAGTAGTAGCCAGAATTTGAAAGTCAATCTGACTTCAAAATATACATTTTCACCAAACCATTCTGTAGAGCCTATCAGAACAAAGTGGAGGCGCATGTGTAAAAGCAACCAGGTTAGGAGGTCAGGGAACTCAGCCACCCATCCAGGAGGAAAATCAAATCTAAATCATGACACTCAACTAATCTTTGAAGTCCCTTTGGATTTTTGGCATTCATTGTTGGTGATGAATAGAATACACCATCCCTGAAGTTGTTTGGTGACTTTTATTCCCCTCATTCAAGCTAGAAGAGATGAAAAATGAGTTAATTTTGGTGAGAAAATATAACTTAATAGTCCACACATTTCTGTTGCATACGTGTGTGAGTGTGTGTGTGTGTGTGTGTGTGTGATTCTCTATTTATCCTGTAGCCAGTGTGCATGCACGTGTGTATGTAAATAGTGTGTGGGTATGTAGAGTGACCAGAGGACAATTTTTTTCTGTGGGTACCATGGGCCAGGTGATACAGACCTTGTTTTTTGTGAACAGATCTCTTAATAGTCTGAAGTTTACCAAGTAGCCTAGTCTGGCTCAGCCAGTGAGGTCCATGCCTTTCAAGTGCTGCGATTAGACATATGTATCATCATGCACAACTTTAAAAAAAAGTTTCTTATGATTGAAATTGGGCACTTATACTCATAAAGCAAGCAATTCACTAGCTGAGATGTCTTTCCACTCTGCACTTCTGTTTCTTAGCCTCTCCTGTATCCACATCATGCTATGGGAACACAATCCAGACAAAATACTGATGGAGTGAAAAACACATTGATGTTAACACAAAGAATATGGGCTGCTGGGGGAACCAGTCTAACTCTTCACTCATGAGGGTCCTTAGCAGAAACCAGAAGTGCTGACCAGCTAAGCCTTCCGGAAATTGTTGACCTACAGATCTGGGAGGTCTGAGAATGATTGTGACTCCAAGTCACTAAAACATGGAGCATATTTTCCTAGCAAATAACCGATATTTACTCAGTGAGATAGAATTGAGTATTCTCATGTCATGTTATGAGAACACAGACATATGAAGTTAAAGTCCCTGCTCTGAAGGGATGTCCTACTCCAAATACAAAGTCAGGAAAGTTACAATTAATCATGACATGGAAAATTACAGAATCAGAGTAACTAATGAAGTTCCTTTTTAAAAAGCCATGCATGTCCTTTGTTAAGAAACCATTATTACAGGGAGCACAGTGGGTTGGTGCCAACAATTCTTGTGATAGTGTCATCCAAACCTCAGACCACACCAGTTTCTTTCCAGCGGAGCCTTGAGGATTACCCAATGCTATTTATATCTATTATATGATGCCTGTTAAGTAACTATAAGTAGAAGCCAGGAACTTGAAGCCAGCACTTTTGGGGAGGACTCTTTAAAGAGATACTGCTGAATTGGTTGTAGGTAGATGTCTGTGGGTGCTAGGCTGAAATTTTCAGTCAATCTGGCTCTAAGTGATTGGGAAAAAATGAAGGGAAATCAGGGGTCTTATGAATGTCTCTGCTTTCATAGAGAAAAACTGAGGGAGCTGGAAAGTAGATACAGAGAAGGTACACATGGGTTTGAATCCCAGTAGAGATATCTGCTACGTTTGTTTTCCTGTTGGTGATATAATCCCCTCACACCTAATACCACTTACGGTGAATGGATGTTCAAGTGTCTACCTTACAAGATTATGAGTTCTAAATGGGCCAGACACCTCCTTTGTGCTCCCTCTTCCCAATCTCTTTCACTTGTAATTCTCCTTACTTTCTGTTGTCATTTCCTATTTGTTCCAAAGATACTAACTAGAGTCACATCATATCAATTCTCACAAAACTAGGTCCCCACTGATGGGTGAAATAGATGGGTTTGGGGATTTCTGGATGAAAAGGGTTTTGAGTGACTACTTGGGTAATAAGATCTGTTCATGTTCCCGGGGAGGCAGACAAAAGGCTGAGTCAAGCCTGTTTTAGAGCAAACTCAGTATTGATTGCAAATGTACTCGTCAGTACCCTGCTTGTCACATCAGTGCACAGTCAGAATAGTAGTTTTGTGACATTTTTTGGCATTGCAAAGTGGTAAATCTCAATGTGGGAGCATGAACATGACCAGGAGGACATAGGTTGACAGGACTGTCCTGGAGTTGTTTAATCCAAACATGTCACGCTCATTGTCACCCCCTGCTCTACATATATGTTTGTTTATACATAGGGAGGAGTTTGTCATAATACCAGGAGTAGCAGTAGCAACTACATTTCTAACTTGTTTGAGATAAGGTCCTTTTGTTGTATGGCACAGTTCAGGTCAGTCTAGCTGACCCACGGGCATCTGGAGAATCTCTTGCTTCTGCCTCCCATCTCATTGAAGAAACACTGGGGCTATGGACACCTACTACTGTCTTGGTTTTATGTGTGTTCCTTGTATTCAAACTCAGATCCTTGTGTTTTCACATCATGTGCTGTGCTCTAGCCATTGAACTATCTCTCCACCACACATATTTAATGCTCACATGCAAACCAGAGAGGAGGTGGGGGAATTCTATCAACTTCCCTTGCTCTCCCAGTGGGCTCAATCATAAAACTGTTCCTTCAGTGTTCCTTCAGTAGAGAGAATGCACAATTGAAATCATGCATAAGAATTAAATACAAAGTGTAATGACACTAGAATCTATGGAATACGTATCAGGCACATTTCTAATATGATTGGCTGCTACTTGAATGGAGAGATATCTCACCTTATGCTGGGAGGGTTCACTTAGGCTTACTAGGGAGTTTTAGAGATGCCGCAGGGAAAGTATAAAAAGGTGGAGTATTTTCTAGCTTTGGGACCTTTTCACTTTTGTTTCTACTCCCAGACCTCTTCCTTCCCAGGCATTGCTGCATTGCTGATTTGTTATGGTCTCTATAAGAATGTCAGCTTCAAAACAGGACCATTCTTCATTATCTTAGCCCAAATCACCCCCGTACCTTTCCCCCACTTCTTTATTGATATTTACATCAGACCACCCACTGGACTTGGTGTCACATCTTGCATGTTGATTTGTTAGTTGTTCAGCTCCTGCTATTTCTTGAGAGACTCATGAAGTATGAGCTTTGTTTTGTTTGTTTCTATCCACAGTACCTACATGCACAGATTTTACATCTAAAGCATTAGACATAATCATTGGTAAATGAAAGAGTAACTGAGAAGGCAAGCTTAGTTTGGAATCAGCAATCACAAGCAGACCTGGAGAGGTGACTCAGTGGGCAAGAGCACTTCTTATTCAAGCTTGAGACCTAGGTTTGGGTCTTAGCACTCATACGTGGTTTTGCAAAAGCCTTTGATCCTAGGGGTGGAGATAGCTGGGATTATTGGAAGGGAAGAAAGTAGAATCATAAAGTAGGACATCCAACATCCTTTTTCTAGCTAATGTATGAGCATACACACATACGCACATGAATACTCACATGTCTACATCTCACATAGACACACACACACACACACACACACACACACACACACATACACACACACAGAATCAAGTCACAGGACAGGCATTCCATAGCTGCTGGTGAGGTTAATTGTATATATATACATGTGTGAGCAGATCAATGCGACACAACTCTCCAGCAAGCCAATGTCTGCCTCACTTCACACCCCTGCACATTGTGTAAGGAATGTCCAGACACTTTCTTTTTCCAGCATGACGTAATGTGGAATGAGAAGACCTGCAGAACAGGCTGCTCGTAACCAGACAGATGACCTCACTCCCTTCCTGGGCATTCCCAAGCTCTGCTGTTACAAAAGCACAGCCCCCAGACTCACAATGTTTGGTTCACAGGTGGTGGTTTTAGTTCTCAGTCTTCTGTTGGCAAATGACTTCAAATCATCCCCAAGCTCCCCTGTGGCTGGCGGGAGGACAGCCCTGATGGATACTGTCTGGCCTATTTCTTCAGCCAAATGGAATGAATTCAGCCTGAGGAGAAACCAAGACATAAAGGGGGATAAATATGTTTCAGCATCAGCCACAAGGAGACAAGCTGAGAGGAACTAACTGTAGTGGTGGGGAAGTTTAAAAAACAAAGTAAGAAACATGTTTCACTGACACCAACAGGCTCAGGTTGTTCTTGTGATTGTTTTAAGGGCTTGGGGCCTGCAGAAAGAATGCTGCCAATTTCTCTCCTATGGCTCATTTTCATTTAAAATATTCCTTTCATTTCATGCCTGTGTATATATTAACATGATTGTAACTCTGGTCTACAGGTATCCAGGCTTCTGTCGTTTATAACAGACTTTGAAAGGCACGTCAGCAAACATTAAAACAGGTGAATAATCTCCTTTGTATGTGAACAGGCTGGGGTTCAGAGAGAGGAGCCAAACTCGCCAACATCATATGGCCACGCAGCAACAAGGCTTGTCCTGGAGCCCAGATGGCAGTAAGTTCATGTTTGGTTTCTATCCAACCAGATCAATGCAAGACAGAACAGGTGGTATTTCTTAGCTGAAGGGTCTGTATTCATCAACTTTTCCACATCTATTTCTCTCTGATCAGCTACCATATACCCTACAGGTCTGGGAAGATAAATCTATCAAGTCACATGAACAATCGATGGACCACTTAGAACTATTGACGCTTCCCTTCATGCTGGATCTCTCTTCTCGTTACCCTCTCATGAAGCTGACTTTCCACATAAATAGGCATTTTCCCTCAATCAAATTTTAAGTATGAACAACATCTTTCCTATACATACTCTATTCTTTTAATATCTGAGAACACATCCGGTTTGCATTTCTAAAGCATTTCCTGGTTTTACCAATCTCTCTCTCTCTCTTTGCTGCTAACACCTATATTGACAGCACTCTTCTTGTGCCTTGGATTGTAATAAAAGTCTCACAGCTGCTGACCTGGGCTATGCTAGCAGCCTGGATTGTGCTAATTAACTGCTGGCTGCTAACTTTTCTTCCAATCTTGACCCTTACATTCATTTTCAGAATGCAAAAAAAGTGAATACTTACTAATAGTCACTTCATGTGCCTACTTTCTAAGACTTCATTCTTTAAAAATTTACTTATTTTTTAACAGCCTGACAGCAGTTTACTCTCCCTCCTCTCCTTCTAGTCCCTTCGTTTCTCTTCCCTAACCTCATCCACTCCTCCTCCATTTCTCTTCAGAAAAGACCCAGGCTCCCTGGATATCAACTAGCCATGGCATATTAAGTTGCAGTAAAACTAGGCACCCCCTCTTGAATTATGGTTTGCTAAGGCTACCCGGTAGGGGAAAGGGCCCTAAAAGCAACAGAGTTAGAGACAGTTCATGCTCCCACTGTTAGGAGTTCCAAAAGATATCCAGGCTGTTCAACTGTAACATATGAGCAGAGGGTCAGTCCCATGTAGGTTCTCTGGGTGGTGGTTCAGTCTCTGTGAGGCCCTTTGAGACCAGGTTAGTTGATTCTGTGAGTTTTCTTGTGATGCTCTTAACCTTTCTGTCTCCTACAATCCTTTGTCCTCCCCCCTTTTCCAAAGCATTCCCCAAGTTCTGCTTAGTGTTTGGCTGTGGGTCTCTGCATCTGTTTCCATAAGTTGCTGGGTGAAAGCCTCTCTGACGACAATTGGACTAGGCACCAATCTATGAGCATAGCAGAATATCACTAGGATTCATTTCATTGACTATTTTTGGTCAGTCACGTTTGGTTCTATTTTAGATCTCTGGGCTATACAGCCTCTGGGTCCTGGCCCTCCAGGCAGTGTCAGCAGTAGGATCCCTCTCATGACATGGGTCTCAAGCTGAATCAGTCATTGGTTGGCCACTCCCATCATCTCTGTACCACTTTTACCCCAGTATATATTAAAGGCAAGAGAAATTGTAGCTCAAAGGTTTTGTGGCTGGGTTGGTGTCCCAATCCCTCCACTGGAAGTGTTGCCTGGTTATAGAAGATGCCAAGATCAGGTTCCATATACCCCATTGCTAGAAGTCTTAGGATCACTCTCATGGGTTCCTTGAAGTTGCTATTATACTAGAGTTCTAACTCATCTCAGAGATTGCCCCATTCTTGTTGTCTCATCTCTCCTAGCACCCTCCTCCTCCGTTTCCTCCCACCAAATCCCTCTTGCTCCCCTCCATACCCCTCCATCTAGACCCCTTCCCCGGAAGACTTCTTGCTACAATTGTAAGATCCTTAACTTTTCTATAAGGAAGGATTGTGGCCTTTTACATTTCATGAAACTCAATTTCATTCATTCCACACATTCTTATTTTGTTCTGGGAAATTTTGTGTGTAGAGAAACAAGAAAAGGAAAGCAGCTTGGAAGCTATGACAGGTTGATAAGGTTTAAGATTCAGTCTATTGGTGTCCTAAGAACTCCATCCCATCCTAAGAATTCCATTGAATCTTTGGATTCTTTCCCCTAATTTTTAATGTAAGATCAAGATGATTCAAACTTACTATCACTCTGACAAGATTTTTGTGGGTCTTCAGGGCCACAACGTCACATGAGGAGAAAGTGATGTGATGCTTTCAACCCACTATACACTGTTCTGCATACCTTAAACATGATGTGCAGGGTGAGCGCAAGGGAAGGCAGAGAGAGGAAGGCAGAGACAATAGTTTGGACTAAATGAGGTGCCACCTTAAAGTGAATTGTTATCCTGAAACTTTTGGGAGGACGTAGAAAATTACATCTCTCCACTGGGCTTTCTTATGTTTGCCAGCCTACCCTAGATTATAAGATTGAAGGTCTCTTGATGATTCTGAAAGTTCTGTGAAGTAAATATGGACTGGGTACTTGTGGAAAGAAAAATAGAAAGCTTGAAACTATTGGGGCTCTCTGTAGTGCCAGGTCCTCCAGATGAGATATTCAGGATGAGGGGGAAGCTGAAAGGATGGTTCAGGGGAATGTGGTAGATCCTGTCAGCATTCTGTCCTTCAGGAGTGATGTCAGTGGTAGGGCATCTTGAGTAGTCAGTGAATATATGAGGGCATGGTGAAAAGCACTGCTGTGTACTCAGTATGTTTTATGCTGTCCAGAGAACAATCTTCTACTTATGCTTCTTTGCCTCTGTGCCTTGCATCCCAGCAACATGATCCAGATTGACCTTTCAGGAGCTTGGGTTCCAATGGCTTCAGTGATGGGAGCTTTGTCCTCACAACTGTTTCCTCACTTCCCTTTCTGTCTCGTTCCCTATGTCTGTTCATTTTCTCTCCACTTAGAAATGGTTCATTACACATAGTAAAGGCAAGAAAAGGCCACAACTGTAGATGTTGAATAGATGGTGGTAGTTCTAGTCTCGGGGGAGATGACTGAATTTTCAGAAACTTTGTGGGCTAGAGGCGGGTTGTAATTGGCAGTGAACTAGAGGAAGGCTTTGTTCTCCTAGGGGAACTGTCTGTGAAACCAGGAACTCTCAGACCACATTCTTGGCGCTTGCCTTCAGAAATCATTTACTATACCACTAAGTATTGGCCTGGTTTTTTACTAATTGATACTGTTGTGTGGCAGACAAGATGATGAGCCTGAGCTTAAAGATGTTACCATCTTGGTCTGCCCGCTCTGGTGGGAATCTCCCCAGAGACAATGTGCCTGTTAGTGTAAAAGTGAGTTGGGTGCATTTAGATTTTAAAACAACACTCTAGCTCATTCTAGAGGAAGCAGTATGTTAACGATTTGAGAAATAGTTCATTCATTCATTCATTCATTCATTCATCTACTCACTAATTTTCTCAAAGTTTATTCAGAACTTGTTCTGTTTTAAATATTATGCTAGAACTTGGGTAAGATAACTAGGACACTGCCTTGGTCATCAGAAATATATAGTTCACATAGGCCATATAGGTGTTGAGTAATGGTGCTGCTTCACTCTAAGGAACCCAGTCCCTTCCCCATGCTGGTTATGGCTGCCTGGAAGAATCTGTCTTTATATACAAAAGAATTCAAGTTTGGTAAAGATGGGTTATTTTGTAATCAAATACATATATTAATCAGATTTAATAATTTTCAATAGCTTTATTAGAATTATTATCATTACTATTATTACATAATGCCTTCAGAGGTGATTTGCCAACATGTATGCCTGTATACAATTTTTGTTCCTGGTGCCCATGGAGGTAAGAAGGAGGCATCAGATCTCCTGGAATTGAGGTTGCAAATTCTTGTGAGTTTCCATGTGGATACTGGGAATTGAACCCAGGTCCTCTGCTAGAGCAAGTACTCTTAACTTCTAAGTCATCCCTCCAGCTCTTTGTTTATTTTCTGAGATAAGGTCTTATTATGTGGATCAGACTGCCTTCAAAATCAGAGATCAGTTTGCCCTTGTCCTGAGTGCTGGTACTTAAGGTGTGCACATCAAACTCTGCATGCTTTTGTATCTAATAACAAAAATAATCTCCAAACCCCACACAAATCCATGAAAACCTATATGAGAGTGGGATCTATAGAGAGGTCATATGAATAAAGGGTGAAATGATATATTACGAAGGGGAAATGTTGCTATATTTTGTAATTGTTCCTGGCTGCCAGTAATATGGAATTTAAAACATACCTGTTCAGAATGTATTCTAGGTGAAAAGCAGAAAATAAAGGGAGGGAGAGGAAGGGAAGGAAGAAGGAAGAAAGGAAGGAAGAAAGGAAGAATAAAAGAGGGGAGGAAGAAGGGAGGAAGGCATGTAGGCAAAAGGAAAAAAGAGCAGTTTTGTTGTTAAGCAAATCAGCATTAGTGACTAATTACAAATGATGATGATAATAATCAATGTTTCACTACATTGAAAAATGTGAAGATAATGGGTCTGTGGCAAACTGTTGGATGTCTTGAAATGGGCATGTTCCGATGTCAGGAGTTTTTAACAAATTGGTTTACGAAAATTAGCAGCTCAAAGAACACTGATTGACAAAATGTATTCATTAAGACCTTAAAAATGCATGGTAACTTACTTGAAAATGTAAATGCTTACTACCTGTTTTGGCTAAATAATTTGGCTCTTTCCGTTCTAGAGAGAGAAGAGGCAATGCTTGTGTCTGGCTCTGCCACCTTGGGCAGCTGAAACAGAGTGAGAAGCTGACTGATCTGTAGAGGCTTTCTCATCCTGGGCTTGGACTTCTCCTTTGCTGACTGGAAGCGATGAACATTCCCTACTCCCTCTTCTCTGGATTCACACTGTTCTCTGTGTCAGAAGTCTCTGGAAAACTTTATACCTGCACACCTTCTCCACTGTGTATTTCTCTTGATTTTATGAGTGGAAAGCTGTGGGGTATGAGGAGCTCCATACTCAGAACCCCTCACTCAACACTGCATGAGAAGACACGATTTTTCTCCTTCTTTGCACTCCAGGCTCTGCATGAGAAGGGTGAAGGCTATCTTCCCAGCCTGTCACATAAAATTAGGATACTAAAACTACTTCAGGGAAAGAAAATGGTTGTCATCTTCTGTTGTCACTGAGTCTCTTGGTACAACTTTCTTGCTTATACTGAGGTGGAATGTGTGTGTTTGTAATATGTATATAAGCATGTATAACATATATATGTACATACATAAATGTGTATATATGCACATATATGTAATGTGTGTTTTATGTGAAATGTAGTACCATTAAAGGAAATGGATGTTAAGTGCTTCTAGACTTGTTTGAGTCCAGTTATCTGTTTCCCTGAGGGCTATGTCATTCCCTGTGCTCAACAAAGTATCCTGAGACATTTCCTATTATGCGTTCTCTGCCACTTTCATAGGTATTTGTTTTGTCCTCAGAACACAGTTCAGCTCTATCCATGGGATGTGGCAAATTGGTACAGTCTTTGTGTAACTTAATTAAACACATATGTATGAAGGAAGGCAGAAATTAAAAAAATGTTTCATTTAATTATTACAAAATCATCTTCAGAACAGACTAGGTGTTCTGGATTTATGTTTTGTGTATTGCATTTGTTTTTCTATAGAACAGAAAAAATCATGTTTAATAACTTGAACATTGTTTTCTCTTGTGCTATGAAAGCTAGTTCAATATGTGTGTACTTAAATAAGAGGAAGGAGGCTGGGAGCAAAATGATGCTCTGGTCTCTACCCAAAACATCCTTTTTTCCTCCCTCTTTGCAAAGCCTTGAAGTCTTAAAAGTTATGGTGATTAGCTTCCACACGTCTTTCCTAAATGCAAAGTGAGATGCTGGTTTGTGGACCAGAATGAAAACCCAAGAAGAGTTGAGACTCTCACGGGGCAGCTTGCCAGTGAAGTCTTCCAAGTCCAAGAAGCTTTACATAAGTTGGAGGTACCCTGGAAAGGGACCAACAGCCTTTTCAGCTCTTTACCCATCACTAATTCTGGCTCCAGCTGGACTCCGGCTTGCTGATGAAAGGGGAATGAAAGCCGTGGGCCTCCAAGGGCATTTTGGATGGAATCTATTCAGTCTGCATTTACTTGCCCTGCATTATGAAATCTCCATGACAACAGGCACATGTCTCAGTGTGTTACATGGAGAAGGACTTTACTTTGTCAGGAGAATCTGATCATGTGCCACTTCCTTCCTGAATGTTGGAATGGGTTCCACCTTGAGTCAGTCTCCCCTGATCCAATATGATAGTAATACAGAGAGATATCTGAGGCCAGCATCCAAATTCCTGAAACCAATGTAGATCCCACTGGAGACATGTGGGAACGGAGTTTGCATCAGTGGCAGTTGGCAAGCACAGAGTTGATCAGAAATTGAGGCTTAGGCACCCTTTCTGCTTCAGTTGGCTCTCTGATTTGGCTGGTTTCTGAAGGTTATGAGATGAAAGGGTGGGCAAGACTCTGGCCATCATTATTTTGCTCCAAGAATTATGATTTTTGAAGTTGCTAGTACCAAATAGAGTCCCAAACCACATCCTGAAATTATTGTCCCTTAATTGTCTGTCTTTAGTCATTTACCAAACCTGAGAGATGTCTACAAAAACAACAACAGCAACAACAACAGCAAAACAAACAAAAAAAGCATAGAATATTGGTCAGAAGAAAAGCTAATTCTCATCGGCCATGGTGCCCATGTTAGAATTACCTAGCACATGAGATATTTTAGAGAAAATAATTAATTCTTGCTTTCAGGCTGCTCAGTTATTAATCCCTCAAAGGAGACATCTACTATGTTTCTGGATAATAAAAAACCTGATTTCCATGTTCCTTTTGGAGGTAGGGGGACTACGCTAAAGACTGTGTCATGAGTTTCTGTCTCCCACAATAGATTCCCATTTTCATTTCTTTGTCTAGTTCATTAATTTTATGTATGGTAACTACAATCATTGAAACTTTAAAATCAGTCATTCTTAAGACAGTTTACCCATGGATGCAGAATCATTTCACTGATTATGAAATTTATATTAAAGCATAAAACTTCAATAATTGAAAAATTTATCAAAGAGCTAAAAGAAAATCTGCTGTATTATCCATCCATGTAGTTCTCTGGGTCTACCTACACTATCTGACTATCATGCAACTTTCTCAGTTTTCACTGCTGCTCTTAGTCACAATAACTAGGAAATGTGGAAAGAATAATCATCCTTCAAATGATGAATGGACAAAAATATGATTCATATACATTGTCGATTACTATTCAGGTGCAAAGCAGAATAAAATAACAAAATCTCCAAGTAAATGAATGGAAATAGAAAATGTTATTCTAAATGAGATAATCCAGACACAGAAAGAAAAATGCACATGCTCTTTCTTATAGGTAGAACAAGATTCTGCATTTTTAGGTTTGAGTATATAACTTCAAGTAGCCACAGAAACCAGGAAAATAGAAAGGGCTCATGGGAGAATTGGAAGGAGGAGGATAGTAGGACAGGGGACAAGTGGGGGGTGGGATACTTAAGAAGGGGAGATAGAGAGTAGAGGGAATGGGGCAAGGAGACTTAAAACATCACTACATCACTAAGATGTTTGTGAAGCTTTAGGGAAACATTTGCAAGGTTATACACACATACCTCTCTCTCTCTCTCTCTCTCTCTCTCTCTCTCTCTCTCTCTCACACACACACACACACACACACACACACACACACAAACACTTGTCATGTGGGGTGATAATGCTTTCCAATAAGAAATATCCTTTCTAGTTGTCAATCAGAGGTTTTAAAAGATGTCCCCAAACAATATAGACTATTATATAGGCTATTGCTATTGCATTTTGTTGCCTTCCAGACCTTGAAAGCAAGATCCTATAACTGAAAGTGTGACACACTCTGGACATGAGATTTAGAGAAATCAAGCTGGATCTAGCCTAGATGCCTCTTCCCCAAGGACTTTCTTTCTATTCAAATGTGCTTTATAAACCACAATGGCAAATGTATAATCAATAGTGTATAACAAACTATCACAATGACCAGCCTGGTAAGACATCCCAAATACTGGTACTTTAATTTGAAGATAGCCAAGAGCTATCTAGTTGTCCTTAACAGGAGGGAATTCACTCAATAGGAAGGTGTTCACTCAATAGGAGGAAACTCATGCTTGGTATATGCATGTGCATGCATAGACAACCATCAATGTCCGAAGAGGTCATAGATCGTTCTGGAGAACCTACTACTGTCATTTACCTACATCAATATAGTTTGTGTCTATATTCTAGTACTTATCATTGTAACCACAGATATTATAGTTCTCATCGTAAATTAAAAAGCAGCTTTTTCCAGATAGAGATTATTAGAGATATTAATCAAAATCCAGAGAATAAGTGGCTATGGAAATTCCAAACCTAGTTAGGACATCTTCAGTAGAACTCCTATACCTGAGGATCTGGGTAGAAAGATTTAAAGATAATGAAATAGTGTCTTCTAGATATGATGGGGACATCTCACTCATGACTTCCCAATAACATCATTTCATAAACAAGACCTGCGTACTGATAACACCAGAGGCCATGCCTTCCATACACTAAATACAACATTATGTGGTACAACTGTCTGTAGTGCCTTCACCAGTGTCTCAAGACACTGACAAGTGCCTGCTGGCAACAAAATTGGCCAAATTAGAGAACCAAAAAACTAGCAGAGAGTAGGGATATGCATTTCCTATGATGCTTCGAGGGCCTGTTTGTATATTTCATAATAGATGAATTTAGCATGAGAGCATCTTCTTTCTGTTTTTCACATGTGGGAGATTATATGCACATTTAAACTTGATTGTTTGATATGCTTATGTGTTTGAGATATTGGAATTCACCACTGCACTAGAAATTCTCAGGTTTGCTTTGTTTTAGAAATATGCATAGGCATAAGGCATAGTATTCCATGGAAGGGCTATAATAGTTTATTGATTTGTGTTATTGGATATTTTGCTTGTTCCCACATCTCCCTCCCTTTTTCTTTTCGTCCATCATCATTCTGTCCATCCACTCCTCCCTCTCTCCATTCCTACCTTCCTTCCTTTGTTTGCCTCTCTATAGATCCCTCCACCTCCCATATTTCAAGCACTTCTTTTTGATGAGGACCATAGCATTAATTTTGTGTTATGTACAACGAAGTTGGCACTGGACCATGAATCAGTCTTACTGAAATTCATTCTCAAATTGACTAAATCACTAACTGGAATAATTGTTCTTCTTAAATAATGCTTCTTTTATGTTGAAAACAATCCTAAAAGGAGAGAAAGAAGGTGGGCAAGGAAGAGAGGGTGGAGGACAGAGCCAGCATGAAGAAAACAAATGGGGTTTACCAGCCACTCCTCCTCGAGTGAAATTGCAGCTTACATTAGATCAGACAGATCCTTGAATAGCACAGCAGAGAATTTCAGATGTCAAATGTCACATCCTGGCACACCAGGAGGGATGGAAAAGAATGAAACCTCCCATTTTGAAGAATGAAAACTGCCAAGGTGTTTGAAGACTTTTAGGTCCCTACTCTGATTTGACTGGAAGCTAAAACTGTTTTCAGTATCCCTCTTGCCAAAGAACCCTTCAATGTCCCCTTAAGTCAAATATCTGAGATACATTTTATGCTCTGAAAAACAAATCCTACCCTTCTAACAGACTTCTTCCTTTATAAATGGCTATGCTAGCAAAGACTAGACTCATCCCAGGGGAAATAAATCAACAGCCTTGACCTCCTTTGCTTCTGTGCATTACAGATGTTCAGCATCTGACAGTCTGCTCTATCATATGCCCACAAGGACAAGGGCCAGGACTTTGGGGATTAATCAGCTGAGAGAAGCTGGGCCTGACAGTTCTTGTTTCTGATGAGCAGGTGATATTTATAAATAGCATCTCATGTCCAGTCTTCAAGATTTGCTTGTTCCAAGGTGACAATTTTAACCTGCGTTCCTCCTGACTCATCCCCTTAGTGCTCCACTCAACAGTCTACTGCAAACTTAATCTGCCTTTGCTATTCCATAGTTCTGATGTATACTGTTCCTTGGGACAAGCTTATGACACCTTGAGAGCAAGATGGCATCTAAGGTTGCTTGTGTTGCTGAGTTTTCAACAGTGCTGCTTTCTGTGACTCAAGGTTAGTCACAAAGCCCACTCATATTTGGGAAAAAGGTAAGTAGCTGCTGCTAGGTCAGATCACAAAGAAACCCAGGTGCAAGGGTGCACATAAAAATCATTTAAATAAACTATCTTCCTGAAGCAAACATTATGCATTTGAACAATTCCAGTTTTCACTACCTGAGGGATACTCTGCACAAGGAGTAAAGAGTTATGCTGTAAGAAATTCATTGCAAACAAAACAACTGTGGAAACAAATCACCAAACTTAAGGGCTCAGATGTAGATGAACTGAAGAGATTCATGCTATAGAATAGTATGACATTTTAAAATGAGATGTTACTATGCACGTTCGTAGTACATGCACCAGCATGCTCAGATCTTCTGTGATGAAATAAGTAAGTTACAAGTCAGTACACATGTGAAGAATAAATGTGTAAGAGTATGTGTTCCAGCAGTAAACGTATCTATAGGTAAATAGATAGATTCTAGTCCATGAGCTTATAACTGTCCCACTCTGGGTAGCACTAGGTTAGTAGTTCTCGGCTGGGAGTGATTTATACCACCAGATACTCTGCCATGTCTGAAAAGAAAATTTTCATGTTGTCACCATGACTCCAGGTAAGTGGGGCATTGCTGCTGGGATCTAATTCATGGAGGGTGATAAATGTCATGGTGTAGGGAAACAGCAAGGTACTGCTAAGAATTGTACAGCAAAATTAATTGTGCTAAGATTGAGAAGGGCTCCTTTTAGTCACAGGATATTCTGAAACCCAGACATTTAGAGTGTGCATTACATATTGTACTTGTGTATCTAATAGGTAATCTATTCCACTTGACCTGTCTGTATAAAACACTTTTTAGGGGGTACATATACACGTAAGCTCGACTCTCCCTCCCACACTGGTCTTCCACTTGTCAGAACTTGGCAACTCTCCCCTGAGAACTCATTTGTCTCTCTTTTCTCATCTGCTCCAGGAACAGAACCTGTCAGCTCTACCTCTAAGCCATGTCCTAAATGAACTATTTATACCCTCTGTCGCTTCTCTATCATCAGAATCAGGTCACCTTCACTTTGTCTCTAAACCACAGGAGGAGGGTTCAATGGGTGAGAGAGGCTGTGACCCTATGGGCAGGAAAGTGAGTTGCAGAAAGAATGAACAGTCTTAGGGAAGTCTAACCTCCAAGGGAGTCTCAGCCAGGAATAGAGCATTGAGACTGCCCCCATTTTGATAGTAGGAGAAAATGTTAAATTAGATGAATAAAAAGCTTTCTTGGGAAGGCAGCCAACTGATTTTCAGGGGGCCCGAGCTGTTTTTCGCATGGGCTAATCAGACATTGTGAGCTGGATTTAGTCAGAGGGTACAGTATTCTCATTGTCAGGGTGGCTCTATGATCTGTAGTTTGCTATGGCAACATGGAGACTGCCTGGTGCTCTTATGGAGAGGAAATAGCCTTAGACCAAGGAACACATTCAGGTTGGATTGGGGGTTTTATGTTCAGTCAAGAATGGAGTGAAGTAAATGTCTGTGAAGGTTGGTGGGCCTTCGAGTCCAGGTCAGAGGTCAGTTCCCACTCTTAACTCTGGGAAAAATCTGAAGGATTCACTTCTTCATCTGCAAGCTGGGTTTCCTAGTCTTGGCTATAGGATATTGCTTCTTTTGCCATCTCTGTTGGTTAAAGGCTTCTTTGTCTGATGCATCCACACTTGGTAGGTCTTGGAACTGGGTACTGCCATGGGAAGACGTAGAAGATAATAGAACACCATGCTGTAACTGAGAGAATGAGGATGTGACTCACTCCTCAGCATCCTCTCACACTACCTCGGCCAGTAACCAAGAGGGTGGATAAAGTCTCAATTAGCATCTAATGACATCACCCTCTATATCACCACATTGTTTAGCTTTAGAACTCCAGCCTGTAAGCTCTGGGTTACCACCCACAGTCACTTAGTGACTATTTCTTTAACCATCTTGGGGAAAAATAAAACTCCCCACAGCCTGTGACCTGTGCCCTCTGAGTGGCTTTCATTTCTTTTTGCCATTACACTCTTGGCTTGCCACTCAATAGAATGGACGCTTTATTGAAGCAGCGATCTTACTGCCATTAGGAGCTCTATAGCTAATCCCTATAACTTAGGGTATGGCACATGGCAAGTTCCAATGGCCCTAATTGCTTAATGGTCAAATGAAATTTGATGGTTAATTGAAATAAACTAATAATAAATTATGTCAAAAGAATTTTTGACATAATGCAAAATACACAATACGCTTTCAATAAAGCGGGTTATAGGTGTAGCACGGATATTCCCTTCAGCCGTCTGCAGCCTTTCCACCCTCACACAAACCATTCATCACACTTCTTTTGAGTTAGTCTTAATACTGCATGTCCTCTTGAGTGCATGGCATGAAATTCTTTGTTTTGTAGTATGTAATTAGGATGTTTGAAGTATGTGACTAGTGGTTTTTGGTTCATTCACCCAGTTGTACAAGCACCATTCAGTTTATTTTTAGAACACACAGAAAGAAAATTTGTGCCTTTCCATAGTCCTGTCTGTAGTCATTGCACCCTATAGATTTTTACCTGCAACTGGATGCTTATATTTATACCTACAACTGGATGTGATTTTGCATGTTGTTCACATGTAAGTGTTATCAAGGGAGGGCTATTGTACATATCTGTATATTAAAGTGACAAGGCTAAAGGGGGCACACTGGATGTCCTGCTCTATCAGTCTTTACCCTGTTTCTTAGAGACAATGTCTCTTTCCCGTGCTTAGTATTCTGTAGCTAGAATGCCTGACCAGCAAGCTTCAGAGATGTTTCTGTCTCTCTACTCTGCCAAGAGGGGGAATTGCCTGTACGTATGGCCCCAAGCAGATTATATGTGGATCACACTCTGAACTCAGGTCCCCATGCTTCTGTGATAGGTACTCTTACTTACTGAGCCATCTCCCCAGTCCCTCTAATAGATACTTTTTACAAATAAAATGATGAAATGCATGCCTTTTTATACCTGACTACTTTTATTTACAATGTCATCAACATTCATTTATGCTACAGAATGTATCAATACATCAGTCCTGTTTATAGTGGGAAAACATTACAGCATATTGAAGCATATTTCTATACAAAAAGCTTGCAGATACATGTTCACACACTGGTGTCCACACATCTCATTACTCATAATAACTGAAGGTGAAATGGCCCAGTGGTTACCTCTTAATGAATAGATTGTTTATTGAAGTCTTTGCGCTTTGGTCATAAGAGCTGAGTCTTTAAAAATAATACTATACATTATTGTTATATAAACATATGCATGTGAGAGCATGACTGGCACAGTGCAGGTGTGGTGGTCAGAAAACAACTCTCAGGAATCAGTCCTCTCCTTCCACATGTCTGTGGGTTCCTGAGATCAAAATTAGTTTGTCAAGTTTGCATAGCAAATTTCTTTTTTTCTCTGAGACATCTTGATAGGCTACAACTACGTATGATTTAAAATATGTTTGTACATAACAGGCTTAGTTAAATGTTTGCTTGATGAATGGATGAATGAATGAATGAATGAATGGCTGCTCCTGCTATAATATACAAGAATTGATGATTATATCTTGTTATCATAATAGAAATGATGATATTAAAGATGATGGACTTGGTCTTGATTCAACTCGGCTAGGCTTCTGATTTTTTTCTAGACTTCAGTTCCCTTATTAATAAAATGCATCTGACAGTATTGGGTATGACCATGAATAACTTATCCTCATGTATAACTTAGTTCATTGAGACTGTCTGCAAGACCAACTATAAACAGCCTTACAGCAGGTAGTAAGTAGGTGATTAAGTTGTGGACCAGTAACTGAAAGTGAAGTGTAAATTGCTTAAGAATTTTATCAAGTGAATTTCTAGTTCTGTAAGATCTACAGGTGCATTTGTTCTCTTGTATAGCATTAAATCAGTTATATAATATTATAGTATATAAGTCTCCAAGGAAAGACTGTGGTTGAGACTCATTTACTTTTGGATCATAATGCACACTTCTGTGTCCTTAATGTCAACAAAAGTCACTCAATTACAAGTTTGAAAAGGCAGCATGGTATCTTTATTGTTATGACTTCAGTGACAAGCAGAGTAGTGCTCCATTAATGTTTTGTAGGTGGCTAAAGAAAGACCATATTTGATATAAAAGGAGCCACTAGTTCCACTGTGAACTTGAGAATCCAATGTTCAATAAACCTTGAATCCTATAACAACATCAAAGACTAGGGTTGGAATCATGAAAGGAGACTGTGTCCTGGGAATAAATATATTCTCTAGCTCAACTTTCTGAAGAAAGGTAAAATCTTATGCAGACTGACCCCTCTCATGACAAGACTACTCTCTCTGTGGACTACTTTCTTATGATGCAGGAGAAAGTGCAGTCACGGGAAATGCAATATTTAACCCGTAATATTTTCTATGGAGGAACAAAAGCAGGTCATTTGTGGTGGGGACAGAGACAGTCATTTTATCCAGTATTTCTCAACTAAAAAAAAAATTAAATAACTAGCCAGTCTTTGTGGCTGAACCTTTGGAGAAAGCAACCTCAGAACCATATGGCTGATGGGAACATGGAGACTAATTTCATCTGTCAAATGATAGGTTTGGATGAAATAATAGTCACCCTCACATCTCCCAGCTTTCAGTATTCTGTGGCTTTTTCAAGAAATCCCACTGAGGGAGATGTGGAAAGTCACAGCACTTAGGGTCCAGGAGTACCTTGGGAGGTCCAGGCATTGCCCCTGGGTGTCTGCTGTAGGATTCTCGCTGTTTTTGCAGCTACTCGGCGCCAGCTTCCCTCTTCTGACCAGGGCAGAGCCCGACCCTGCTCACACTGGATCACCAATGTCACACAAGGATGAGGCTGCCCAGTAGTGTGCTGAACATGTTCTCTTATGCTTCTATTCTAGTTATTTTCTTGAACTCAACATTCCTGGATTTCTATTGAGCTTTGAGTTTGTGCTATCAATGTGATATGGCCTAATTATTATTAATATGGTACTCACTTCCTCATTTTCCTCTTCTTCCTTAACCTGCTCCTCTTGTGCTCTGTTCTCTCAATTCCAAGAGTTTCCTTGGTAAGTTTACAATACTAGAAATGATTTACCCCAAATCACCACCACCATCAGCCTTGGATATTATAGAAACCACAGGAAATTATTTTTAATTAATTAATTAATCAATCAATTTTACATTCAAATCACAACTTCCCCTCCTTCACCTCTTCCCAATACTTCCCTTTCCCTCCCTTTACCCAATTCCCCCTCCCTTTCTCCTCAGAGAAGAGCAGGCCTCCCATGGTTATCGATTGTCTTAGCATATCACCTTGCAGTAGACTTCTGCTGTTGAACAGATACAAGGCAGCACAGTTAGGGGAAAGGAGTCCAAAAACAGTCAACAGAGTCAGAGATGGCCTCTGCTCACTTGTTATGGGTCTCACATGAAGACCAAGCTGCACAACTGTTACGTATGTGCAGAGGACCTAGGTCCACATCATGCACACTCTTTGATTGGTGGTTCAGTCTCTGCAAGGCCCTGTGGGACCACATTAGTTGATTCTGTAGGTTTTTTTGTGGTATACTTGACCCCTCTGGCTCCTTCAATCCTTCCCTGCCCTCTTCCAGAAGATTACCCTAGCTCCAACTTATGTTTGGTTGTGGGTCTCTGCATCTATTTCCAACAGTTACTGGGTGAACCTTCTCAAAGGACAGTAGATGCTAGACTTCTGTCTGCAAGCACAGGAGAATATCATTAATAATGTCAGGGTGGGTTCTCTCTCATAGCATGGATTTCAAGTTGGGCCAGTCATTGGTTGGCTATTCCCTCAATTTCTACTCCATCTTTATTGCTTCGTATTTTATAGGAGGAAAAAATTGTGAGTTGAGTTTTGTGGGTGGAATGGTGTCCCCTATCCCTTCATGAGAAGTCGTACTTAGTTACAGGAGGACGGTGTTTCAGGTTCTATATCCGCTATTGCTAGGAGTCTTAGCTATGTTCGCCCTCATAGGTTCTTAAGAGGTTCCCTTGAGTTCCCTCCCTCCTTCTGCCCCCAATATCTCTTTTGTTTTCTCTTCTCAGTGAGATTAAAAAATCCTCCTTTAGGTCCTCCTTGTTACTTAGCTTCTTTGGGTCTGCAGACCATTGTATGGCTATCTGTACTTTATAACTAATATCCACTTATAAGTGAGTACATGTGTGTCTTTCTGTGTCTGAGCTATCTCACTCAGGATGATTTTTCTAGTTCCATTCATTTGTCTTCAAATTTTATGATGTCTTTGTTTTTAATAGCTGAGTAGTATTCTAATTTGCAGATTTATCACATTTTCTTTATCTGTTATTCAGTTGAGGGATATTTAGGTTGTTTATAGTTTCTGCCTATCGTGAAAGCTGCTACGAACATAGTGGAGCATGTGTCCTTGTGGTATGGTGGAACATCTTTGGGGGTATATATTCAGAAGTGGCATAGCTGGATCTTAAGGTAGAACTATTCCCAGTTGTGTGAAAACAGTCAAATTGATTTCCAAAGTTGTTGTACAAGTTTTCATTCCCTCCAGCAATGGAGGGAGCTTCTTCCTCATCCTCACTAGCACGAGCTATTAGTTGAGCTTTTGATCTAATATATGGAATTGACATTGTGGGTGTTAGAAGGCTGTCAGTGGATTTGTACTGAGAGATAATTATAACATTGGTAACTACAGAAGCTCAGAAATAAAAGGTGCTCTTAGAAAAGCTTATGAACTGGAGGTGAATTTTCTGTGACTGACTTTTTATATTTACAGGGAGGGATGCCTCTTCAGTGAATTTCAATGGGGAGACAATCTTGCCTGTGATCAGAACTCTGAGAATGTGAGCTGAGCACTGAAATGTGGATCAAAAATTTGTGTTGGTCTCTAGTGAGGCACAGCACAGTATGAGCTGGTAGGAGCCAGCAGATGTGAGCAAGGCTATCTCTGTTTATAGAAGGCATCTGACAGAAGATGGAACTTGGAATAGTGTCCTGTTCCTTTTTGTCACTTCCCAGTTTCCTGTTGATCTCAGTGTTGAAAGACTTTAGTGAGGAGTGAGCAAGGAGCCCGGGATGTTTTTCAGAACACCAGCTTTAGCATCTCAAAGCATAAAAATGGATGGACCACCCTGCCCACCTCCTGTCACCTGCCCACTAGGGCTGAAGAGACAGAGTTAGTAACTGAGGTAAACTCTTCTGGTTAAGAAGGATTAAGGAGACTTGGTCCCAGTGTGATGTGGGAAAATAGTCTCTGTCCCTTGAAGCCTGTTTTCCGTATGATTCCCAGTAAAACTGATGTAAAAAATTTGCAGCTTGTGCAAAACCTGGGTGGAAAACTCCTGGTGCCAGTGTAGAAAGTGACTCTAAGGTCAAAGCATTCCTGTGAGTCCCAACACATGGAGCTCAGGATTTATTTTACTTTTTGCCTTTTTTTCTCAGTTCTTTGTTCCAAGAATGCCTTCTGGGCCAGATGCCCCCTTGGCTCAGATGCTCAAAAACAGCCCTTACTATAAAGTCTGCTCCTCTTCAGGCCCAGCTGTCACACTGCACAGCCACGCCCTACTCTTGCAGATTGTCCCATGTGTCGCTCCACCATGACTTAGCAGAGGCCTTCACCATCTCCAGTCCTTCTTGACTTTCTGTTGTTGCTTTTTCCTTCCCTTAAACATGATGCTTTGCTGGATGTCTCTGTGTTTTCTTTTAGCTGTATATTCTCCTAGAATCCTCATATACAAGAAGTATGTTAAATTAAAAGTGATGATGGCATTTCTTGACTGCTTTAACCTTTACAATTTTCAAAGATTTTTTTTTATTATATTACTACCTTGATTCAAAATTTTGGGGGAAAATACGGGCTTTTGGATTCAGGTAATCACATTTAACTTCCATCAATTTAAATGAAAATAGCATTAAGTTTAAATTAATTTCTAAAACCTTAACTATGGAATTGCTCTTGAACCTTTATTCTAACTGAAGGCTTTGATCAAAGTTTGCTAGGAAGATTAAATGACACAAGTAGTGTGCTTTATCTATCACATAATTGGATAGAGTTAATGTTAGTCCTTTTTACCCAAGAAAGTAGGATACTTTACTTGTCTAAAAGTTGAGACCCTTTAATGGATAGAGGAGTTCACTGCCTATCCCAGTGATCTGATTTGGATTCAAAGCATGTACATTGTAGAAGGAGATAAATGCCAGCTGAACTGTAGCATGTGTCCCCACTGCTTAAATACATAAATGAAATTTTTTAAGGAAAAGTGGGGAAAGAAGTGGAAGCATCATATAAAACTGACCATATAGTGGATCACACACTAATAGTTTGAAGAGCAGCCTATCTGGAAGAAATCTTTTCTGTTCCTATGGGAAGTAGGACGACTTCAGCCTTTGTGGTGCCTTCACCTATTCAGTTCACCAAGGTTCAGACGAAGTATTTGCACACAGAGGAGAGAAGACATTAGGAAAAATGTGCAGGGCAGGACAATAAGGAATAGTCTTAAGAAGAAAAAGATTTTTGTACTGAAAAGGCAATCTAGAGTCATACTGTTCCCCTAATTCCTGTCCAAAACTTAGCATTTTTTGTTTTAGACAACAAAGTCCAAATCTAAAAGGGTAAGAAAATAGTCTTGTTAAACAGATTCCACATTTTATATGCAAAAGCTCGTCCTTAATAAATGACAGGTGAAGAGATTCACAGACAAGCAAGATTCAGGGGCATTTGCCTTTGGTGATTCTTTTTCCCTTCCTTCTAAAAAAATGCACTTAATTTGACGGCTGGTAGTGGTTCTTATGTTTTCATTGACATTGAAAATGTCTTGTTATTGTTTACTTCAAACATCAAACAATGATATCAGTAGGAAATAGCAATGCTGCAGAGAGGGGGGAGGGGAGGAGAAAGAGAAGAGGGGAGGGTAGAGGACAAGGAAGAGGAAGGGAGAGGACAGAGGATTCCAGGGTAAGATTACTATGTTAGAAGAATTTTTGTCTAGAGTTTAGTTCTAACAGAACCAACACTCTGCCTACAGTGAAACATGCATAAGGAGATTGGGAAGATCATGGTGAGAGGTGTGATGAAAAGCAGACAAGTGATGTATTCTCAAGGTGGTGTTAGTAGAACTTTAGGAAAACCGTTTAAGAAGTCACACAATGATAGGGGTGGGTAGTTAAGCTAAGCCCTTAAGAATGAGGCACAAACAAGGGGTAGAAAGAGCAGAAGGTAGAATTGTTCACATTGCAACAGCCTGAACAGAGTCCCTGAGATGAGAAACATCTGAGTGTGCAGGGATAACATCTAATATCTCTTATAGTATGGAGAGAGGGAGGCTGAAGATGGGTGGGTGGACCAGAGGACATGAGACTTACATGTATTGCTAAGAAACTCACACTTTATCTTGAAGGTGAAATTGGATGTTTCAGGGCTCTGAGAGTGGGGGTGAGTGGGGAATTCTGTTTTGTGTTTGCATATAGGAGAGAAACAAAGATGGAAACTATCTGGACATGGTGTAAATAGCCTATATAGGAAGGGGAGCAGAAATAAAGGAAGGACAGTGTGGAAGAGTCTGAAACTAGGGTCTGAGGGAGTTGGTAATGGCTTAATTAAGGAGGTGGGGCATCTGAATCTTTGTCTATGATGCCCATGGAGGAGGCTGGAGACCTCTGATTAAGGAACACTGAGGGAAGAGCAATGCTAGGCTTTAGAAAGAATTGGAAGGGCTGCCTTGAGGTGTAGAGTCCAATTTTTTTCTGGGTACACTTTGGGTGGTTCATTTAGTTCTTAGTTCATCTCATTTTATTGAAGCAAAACAAGTACTTTTCAATGAAAGCTGTGCCTAAGGAACTCCAAGTGTTACCTTTACCAGCTTCTTTTCATTAGCATCATCTTTACATTAGGAAAATGGTTACAGGTACAAAGGTACATCCTTCTACAGTTTCCCTTTATTGAGCCAAGGCTCTGTTGGTCATCTTGAGCTTCAGTTGTATATGACTGTCCCTTGGCTTTGTGGTGGTTAATTTCATTGTCAACTTGACAGGGTGTAGAATCACCTAAAAGACTCGCTGAGTCTGTAACTGAATAAAAGGGGAAATGCAAGTCAAGTAGAGGCATACATCTTTCTGCTTCTGGACTGTGGACATGATGTACCCACATGCCTCATTCTCTCTCCACCACGCCTTCCTCAACTCAGGTGAACCATATCTCCTTCAACCTCAAGTTGAAATCAGCCTTTATCTCCTTAACTCCATTCTTGAGAAACTGAAACTGTACAGTCGTCATAGGCTTTCCCTACAGGATGCTAATGTTGGATATCTACTTATGTTGGGTATCAAGGTGACAGGGCTACATGGTGACAGTCTCAAAAGTGTGTCTTCATTTCAAGGCAAGGCATGAACGAATCCACAAAACAAAAAAAATTATATGCATAGAAAAATAAAGGTGATTTGGAAATTTGCTTGAGCACTTAGAATTATTATTTTCTCTTGTAGTTCATATTGCTGTTTTGAAGATTCTGAAATGAATTTTTCTTTTAAATATTATGTTTTTTCTTTGCCAAGATGATGATAAATAGCTTTCCAATCTCTATGAAAGACATGTGTTTTGGACTTAGAAATTCCTTTTTTGTTTTGCTTTTGTTTATTTCCAGTAGCAGGATGGAGAAAAGGAGCAAGCCAGAACCCTCAGGCCACATTCTCTATCAGGAAACCTTGAAATAAACAAGTCCCCAAGGTTTCTCTACATGTGTTTTGGGGACACAAGTGACTTGGATATGACAGATCCAGCATTTGTTGTGGACTATGAACCAGCATATTTTTAATTTGGCTACTGAGCTTGGTGAAGGGTGTTTTCTTGTCTTTCTCTAATAAAGTACAGACTGTTTTTCTCCTAGAATCCCTGTTTCAAAGATGTATTTGAGTATGAACCTCCTCTTTGAGGACAAGAATTGATTTGTAATGAAGTTTTCTTGAACATTATCGTTGGTCTTCCTTCTAAACATGTCTGTAGACTGCTTTACTGATAACATATTACATGAATATATGAGAAGATATGAAGAGTGGACTTGGTCTGTGGTTAATCCTTATATACCAGCCATCACTTCGAATGGCTATATGTACTGGGTGACAGTATAGAGTAAATGCCTTTAGGTCAAAACAGGGTTAGGATCCGGAGTGTAGCCCTAGTTATGTGAAGGTGTATTTGACTTATTCTGCATAACTGCTCTGTTTCTATGTTTGTTGCACAGGTTGACCATTATGATTGCCAGTTTAAGTCCTAGGTGTGTAACTTTTCATCACTATGACTTTGGGGCATTTACTCCCAATGCCTTAATTCCCTTATTAGTATGGCTGAGTAAGTTGGCCCACTGTCATGAATTTATATCAGGAGTTGTGAAGCTCGGAGAGTTCCTATTTACAAAGCACTTGGGCAGAGCTTGGCAGATGCTAAATGCAATGTAGATGTTAACTATTCTTCCATTATTTTTTATTGTACTGTCTCTTACTGGAAGAGTGAGACCTTTTCCTCTAGGGACATGTTCCATAGTTTGGTGTTAGGATGGCCATTTAACCACAGCCACTTTGGATTTTAGTTTTTATACCTGCCAATAAGAGAACACTCTCACTTCTAGATTACTCTCTCTCTCTCTCTCTCTCTCTCTCTCTCTCTCTCTCTCTCCTTTTTCATGTGACAGAAATAATCACAAATGTGCCAACACCTAGTGAACTCTCAATTGTTTTATAAATATGAGTTTATTAGTTGAAATGAAAATAAAATTAACTTATTTCAAAATGAGAATCATTGGGTTGTTATGAAGGTAACAATTCTACAGGAAGAGATTTAAGAACCAGGGTTTGTGAACGTAACTGATGACCATTACGAGTAGAACATGCTGTTCACTCTTGTTGGCATCTCTGATGCCCATGCTCTTTTCTTCTCCATGTGGTCATCTCCATGCAATGAGAAAGGAGAGAAGGAAGCAAGGAAGAAGAGAGGGAAGATAACAACAGTTACCCATGCTCACATGAACTTCATTCAGTCTCCTGAACAGCAAAGTAGAAAAAAAAATCTCTCAGTAGGCTAGTCTCCTGCATCAGAATCTTTCACTAGTCTACTGCACCCACTTCAAGGAAAGGGCTCTAGTTGAATGGCTTCAATCTCCTGTCCAACCTTGAGTCCATAGTCAGGCTCAAAGGGCTAGATTACTGAAGTCATTTATTCCTCAGACACCACTCTTTCACTTAACAGACACAAGTGAATATATAACCAGTACAGGAGGAAAGAGGAGAGATTACAAGGAGACTAGGAAACTAAAAGTAACCAAACACACACACACACACACACACACACACACACACACACACACACACACACACAAACACACACACACACACGCACGCACACAAACACATGCACACAGACACAAAACAAACAAAACCAACCAAACTATCAAGTTATCACTATTATTGTTTATATCTGTATAGAAAACCACAGTGAATCTCTTTGTATATATGAAAGCCTAGATTGATTATGTCCTTAGTCCTCAAGTCTCTAGTACTTTCTGATATGTAAAGTTGTGAAGATAGTGGTCTTACTAGAAGCTGTCTTGATTTGAGAGAGCTCCTGTCAGCACAATATGTTTAATCTCTGAGCATTGACATTTGGGGCTGGAAAATTCCTTGTTGCGGAGGACTGTCTTGTACATTGTCAGATGTTTACAGCATTCCTGGCTTGTAACACCTCCTCCTTCTGACAACAAAACATCTCCAGACATTGTTAAGTGCAGCCTTGGGGGGTGTTTATTACCCTCCTGCTTTCGTAAGTAATTGTTCTAGTAGAATATAGGTAAGCAGGAATTGCTATACTTTGTCCTATGGGGCAGGATGCGAGGTTCTTCATGGTTGGACTGGTTTTACTTATTTTCTAGTCTCTCCTTATCTTTTTACACACATGTGTACTGTTTTAAAGCATCCTATTTCTGGGCACTGATAGGTCACATAGAATGCTTAGAAGGTCTAAAGTGTCCCTTTATACTCACTTAGGATATGTGTTTGACATTGTTTCTCTTCTACTTCAGTGAACTGGGCAGATGTCTTACCTATTCCTTTTCATGTTACCTTAACATTTTATAGCACAAATTGATGACATTTGAACTAAGAAATTGGATATCTGTCAAGTTCATTTGTTGAATAATTTGTGAATATTACCATAAGTGTGCTGCACCCATTTCTACCATGCATGGCAGTTGAGACTGCATGAGGTTCCCTAAGATGTCTGGGAAGCACCCAAAAGCACTGATGGACCCTCAGAAGGACCTCTGCTAGTGCTTAAGGCTTCTACTATGTTGCCATTTCTGTGAAGTCCCCACCCGTGAGAATGAAGGAACCCATGTAAATGGAAAAACATGCAGTGAGGCTGGGGCATAGTGTTTAAGGAACTGCCATCCTAGGGAAAATATGGGCAATTGTTCAAGGCCTCGGGTACAGAATAATGGACACAACATGGTTTCCTAGGGAATTTAAGTGAAAAAAATGCATTGGAGAAAGTATATCCATGTGAGTGCATTATATTCCAGCTTATTTTGTGCTTCGAAAAGCAATATGGTTGCTGATACATTTTCTCCAAAACATTGTTACTTAAGTCTCACGTTTTTGAATCTGAAAACTGATATTCCCAAAGGAGAAGTTAAGAGTAGTGACCCCACATTTGGAGGATTAAAAGCAACAGAAATTTGCTAGCAGAGTTTTAGAGGTCAAAAGTATGAAGTCAGTCCTTATGGTTTGTACGCCATCTGAGTACCCTAGGCAGGCATCCTGCTCCCTGTTTGCCCAGCTTCTCTTAGCTCCACATGACCCTTGTCTATGGCCTCGCCACTCTGATCATTCCCCTGGTGGTCTCTTTCTCTTCTCCATACTTGACTTATAAGAGCACTTGCTATTACACTTAGAACCACAAGGGTAGTGCAGAATGAACGAAGAGTCTCATGTTGACATTAACTGATTATACCTGACCCAAAAGTTACCTTCTAAATGATCTAAAGGGACCTTGCATCAATTCTGACCTTGTTTCTGTTTAGCTGAGCATAAACATTTATAAATTGGTTGACCTTTAGTTCCTCGGATTTTCCAAGTATGAAACAAGCAACCATCACTTAGTGTATAAGTCAAACATTTCTTTAAAATTAGTGTCAAGGACTTGGCTTTTAAGGAATGTAGAACAACTGTTGCTTAACATCTTCCTACCTCTACTTGACATGTAGCCAGTGAAATGGAATGAAAATGTTGGGAAATTTTAGTCTTTGCCTAGCAAAGGCCATTTTTTTTCTGAAATATTCTTTGCTTCCAAGTTAGGTTCCTACAGTCTCCAATCATGAATATTCCTCCTTCTTCATGAACTGGTCTTCACAGTCACCTTTATTCAGTAACTTTTCACAGACACACATGAGCCATACCCATACTTACCTCTATGCATAGTTATTCCATTCCTCTAATGTATAAGAAAGTGACTGAGGATGTTAGATTTCTCTGAGAAGGGATAGAACATGAGAGGCTTCAGTTTCACTAAGATTGTGTTGATATGTAGTTAGAACAATACCAGAAAGGCAAAATGATACCTTTACCAGGAATTCTAGACTTCTGTTATTCCACCCACTTTTCCCTGCTTCCTGCATCTTTTCCACTTGTGACCACCTTATTCCTTCCTTTGTTAAACACTTGAGCTCCTACTGATTTGTGTTCACAGCTTAAATTTAAGGCTATAAAGATGGCCAAGTCACTGACCTCCACAAATAAGTCTTAATCTCATGGTCAAGAGAGTAATCCAAGGAAACAAATACCCATGCCAGGTGTATTATAGCACATCATTTCATGTAGCGTGTTCTATAAATAAATAACTTGCCAGTTCATTATTTAATTTTGTTGATAATTTTAATCCAGTATATGAAACATTGCATACTACAAAGGAGATGTGCCAAATGGTTTACTCATTCTCTACCTGGCTCAAGAGGAAGCCACTAGAAAATGTGTTCAAAGATGGATGTTTTAATTTTTTTTCAGTAGACAGAAAGTACTAAGAAATTCACAACTGGTCAAAATGCAAGGAATAACTGACTGTGGGGTACAGAACTTCAACTAATACATCTGTGCTACAACCCCTGCATGTAGGGTTCAGGGGCCAGCACAGTAGAGGGGGTGGAGAGATTGCAAGAGTCAGAGGATCAGGGCACCACTTCTTTCCTAAGTTATAGCTTTACTAAGTTCTTAACCTTGTACCCATAGATAAGTCTAGCTTTCACTTTTCCTTAAAGAAACTTATTTCTACAGCAGTTGGAGAACATTGTATGGATCCATAGCTGGTCAGAATGCAGAGAATAAGTGAACATACAGAAAGGAGTTCTACAGCACAACCACTATACCCAAGGCTAAGGAAGCATCAAAGGAGAGGAAGTGGGAAAGATTGTAAGAGCTGGAGGCGCAAGGACATTAGCTGTGAGATAGCATCTTCTAGATGTCACAGGGATGCTGCAGCCATGAAACATGAACACTATTGCTGCCTGAACAAAACCTGCATAATGGTATCTCCGTTTGAGATGCCATTGATGGGGGGAACTACTACAAGCCCTCACTTTTACATGAAGAGCCACAAACAATTAATATCAGAGAGAGAGAGAGAGAGAGAGAGAGAGAGAGAGAGAGTCTTCTCCAACAGTGAACCCACTGATAGGTTATACAATCCCAACTAGTCAGCCCTAAACATATAACACACACACACACACACACACACACACACACACACACACACAGACATACATACACACACCCCACCCCACATACACACACCCCACCCCACATACTCTGAATGGATTCAGTAGCCATTATATTCCATTAATTATATAATGTAGTATAATGTAATGTACTATAGTATCTTATATGTATGTTATGTAATAATATTAAAGAGGAAGAAGTCACAAATTTGGGAAGGAATGTGAGCCACAGAAGGGAATTTGATAGGGAAAAGTAATATAAATATAGCATTCATATATGCAAATCTCAAAATTAAAAAACTAAATAATATATATATCAAACAAAGTTACAATAGAGGATATCCCAAAATGTAGAACCTATGTTCTTGAAAGGCATATGTGTTTGTATAAATATGTGTGTATGTACACATGTATATGTGTGTTGCATATGTGTATGTATACATAATCACAATGTCTTTCTTCAGGGTTACCTCTTTCAGAGAAGAATTATGACCTCTAATGGATGTCCCATTGGTGACTGGGGAGCCTGTATCACCAATATCTTTAAAAAATAAAAAATAGCAGACTGATGAACCCACAAAACTTTCAACCCAGAACTTATCTCCTCTTCAGGAAATGCAGGGGTTAGGGAGGTAGCCAACCAATAACAGGCCCAAGTTGAGACCCATCCCATTGACAAGGACCAACCCATGACACTATCAATGATACTCTGTTATGCTTGCACACAGGAGTCTATCATTGCTGTCCTCTGAGAG
Organism: Rattus norvegicus; assembly: GCF_021556685.1. NCBI lineage: Eukaryota > Metazoa > Chordata > Mammalia > Rodentia > Muridae > Rattus > Rattus norvegicus. The sequence goes on from NC_141538.1 coordinate 83,275,228, forward strand.
ACTCCACCCACCAATTAACTCAGACAGATGCAGATGCCCACAGCCAAACAATGGATGGAGCTAGAAGACTCTTATGGAAGAATAGAAGAAAGGATTATAGCCCCTAAGGGGATAGAAACAACTTCTTGCGGTCTTCAACATTCATCTTCCTATGGATTAAACCACAGGAAGCATCAACTAACCTGGACCTTTGGGGCTCTCAGAGACTAAAGCACTAACCAAAGACCATAAACAGGCTGAACCTAGGCCTCTCTACTCATACGTAGCAGATATTCAGTTTTGTCTTCATGGGGCTCCCAAACAGCCAGAGGGAGGGATATACCAAAACCTGTGTCCTGCACGCAGGATGCATTCTATTAGTTTGGGTGCCTTGTCTGGTCTCAATGGTAGAGGACATGCCTAGTCTCACAGAGACTTGATGTGCCAGGGTAGGGAGATACCCAGGGGAACCCTCACCCACTCAGAGGAGAAAGGGAGGTGGTGAAGGAAGGATTGTGGGATGAGTGACCAGGAGTGGGGCAGTGAACAGGATGTAAAGAGAATTTACACACACACACACACACACACACACACACACACACACACACACACATATAGTGTCAACTGCATCATTTGTTTTTCCCAAGGTTCCTATTTCCATCCAAAGCAGACACTCCGTCAGGGCAAGCTGAGGCCCAGCACAATGCCTTTCTCACTGAGCCCTCAGCCTGGTTTACATTAGTCTCCCTTCCAACTACTTTGGACTCCACTGAAACCATGTGTCTTTCCATTGCAAATTTAATTTGCAAAACATTCAAAAGCCTTATTTTATTTCTCTAGGATTTCATGTTGCAAATAGACACTAATTACTAAATAGGAGTAGTTAGTAAATGGGGCCGTTGCCGACCATATTATTTTAATATATCCAATAACCAGGCAGGAGCAAAGGAGGAACTGTCTTTAGCTTTATGTAGCCTCACCTGTGTCTATCCTTGACACAAATTAGGTAAGCAGCTAATAGGACTACAGAAAGTGACATTGTGGACTGTACATATGCTGGAAGTGGATGGGAACTGAACCAACAGAGCTGGCCCTCTGCTCAGACACAGTTGTCTCTGCTGCTCGCATTACCATGCTATCCGACTTCATTCCTTCATGAGGGGATGACTATGGGCCCTCATCTTTTAAGGTCCCTTTCTGCCTGAAGCATGTTATGAAATAAGGATTGTATAGGCTGAATAAACTAGTTTATTTATTATTTTATTTATTTATATTTATTGAATATTATTTTCTTTTAAAAATTGTGGTAAAATATTTAAGATCTACCCACATAACAAATCTTTCAAATCTTTCAATAGACATACCATATAGGTAATTTTGTTGTACAGCAGTTCTGTAGAAATTATCTTGCACTACTAAATCTTATCTTCTTCTTTATCCTCTCCTCCCCATTCCTCCCCTCTCTTCTTCTTTCTCCTCTTCTTTCCACTCCCCTCCTGCCTCTTCCCCTCCACTCTACTTCTCACAGTTCCTAAAAATATAGTGAACCTGCCATTTGTGACAGTATGAAGGAATCCTAGGTACATTGTGGATAATTAAAGATATGGAGTGTCTAAATGGCTAAACTCCTAAAAACAGAATGAAGAATGTGGCTGCCAAGGACTGGGAGGGGGATGGAAAGTTGCTTCTCACTTCTCACTTTTCCTCTTCTCTTTCCTCCCCTTCTCTCCCCTCCCATCCTCTTCCCCTTCCTTACCCTCCCTTCTCGTCTTCTCGCCTATCTCCATCTCTCTCCTCTCTCCTTCCCTATCCCATGGTTCTTTCCTTTTCTTCCTCCTCTACTTTTTCCTTTCTTTGTCTAAATTGCAATCCTCCCTCAGCATCTTGAGTGCCAGTGTTACAGATAAGATAGCCAGCTCTGGCTCTAATTGAAACTTCCTACCCACTGTACAGCAATGCTCTCAGCTTTTGGCAGCTCCATTCTTCATTCTGTTTTTAGGAGTTTAGCGATTTATACACCTCAATGTCTTTAGTTATCTACAATGCCCCCCAAAGTTCTTGCATAGTGTCACCAATGGTTCATTATGGTTTTTATTTTCAGGCTGAACACTATCCTATCATCTGTTCATGAACATTCATGTTTCTTCATTTGGCAGTTGAATAGTATATATTGGTTTGAGTAATGGTGTAATGAACGTGAAGATGCATAATTGCCTTGACAGCTTGATTTCCTTTCTTCAGCATAGATATCTGAGATTGTAGATCCTGTGGCTTTGGTCTCTGAATAACTGACTGCATTGTCTTCCATAGCCACCACACTATTTTACACCCCCAGCAATGTACCATGTTTCCTATCTCTCGACATATCCACATTTAGCACTTAAATTTATTTCTTGAAAATATTCTCATAACCAGCTTGACCTCAGAATGTGGATTGTAGTCGCACTGCTTTGGTGACTAGTGACCTTGTCATGTACCCTTTGGCCATCAGCTTGTTTTCTTTGCAGATGAAGAGATGTTTTCCCTCTCTTTCTGAGAAGCTCATTTATTTTTAAAATAAATTATTCTGTTTGTTCACTTTTGAATGTCTTGGATTCCTTATACGTTTGAGATTTTGACTCCTTATCAGATGTGTATCTGTAAACATCGACTTTCCATCCTAGGTCGCTTTCTATCATGACTCCTCACCTTCCTCCATAGATAGTCTCCCCCTCCCCCATTGCTGGGAAGAAGGCTTTAGTCTTGCCCTAGCACAGGTCTCCAGCTAGTCCCAGAGGTGTCCCCCACAATCAGTGGGGAATAAGGAGCCTGAAGTGGCTATCTCCTGTAGCCAGGCAGGACTTCTATAGGAGGAGGAAGACACCAACCCATCCACAAAGCTTTCAACCCAATTGTTTTCCTGCCCAAAAGATGTGCAGGGATAAAGTTGGAATAGAGATTGAGGGAATAGCCAACCAATGACTGCCAGCTTGAGACCCACCCCATGAGAGCAATCCCTGACACTGTTAATGATACTCTGCTATGCTTGCAGACAGGAACCTAGTATAACTGTCATTGAGAGGCTTCACCCAGCAGCTGATGGAAACAGATGCTGAGATCTACAGCCAGACATCTGGCAGAGCTCTGGGTATCTTGTAGACGAGTAGAGGAATAGAATTGAGTTGGAGAGGTCAAAGACACCAGAAAAAGACCTACAGAATCAACTAACCTGGGCCCATGGAGGCTGAATTCATGGAGACTGAATTAACAACCAAAGAGCATACAGGGATGGGACCTAGGTACCCTATACATTTGTAGCAGATGTACAACTTGGTCTTCATGAGTGTCTTCTAATTGGTCCTTAGTGGAAGATGTGCTTAATCCTGCTCCCACTGGATGCCCCAGGGTGGGGTGATACAAGGAGAGCTTCCCTTTCTCCTCAGAGAAGGGGAGGGATAATGAGGAAGGGATTTATAAGGGTAGAACTGGAAGAGGACTGAGATAGAAACTTAAAATGAATAAATAAATTAAAAAAGTAGAAGATTTTAGTTCTTTCTCACTTGTTTGCTTTTGCAGTTACATTTTTATTGACACCAAAACGTACTGTCCACCCTAGTGTCAAGAGGCATCATTCCCATGTTGTAGATTCTGAGTTGACTGTACTGTCAGAACTGTCTGTTATGAACTATGAAGGTGGCGAGGCAGGAAGACAGGAGGGGAGGAAGAAAGCAACTGAAAGCATGAGAGATGGTGGCGGGGCAGTTAGCACCAATGGCTGGAGGAGATACTCATGGGCTCAAGGCTAAGCTGCGTTTGAGTTACTTTATGTATAAACTCTTCCAAAAAAAACTTGAAACAGCTGCTCACTGTCTAGTGCGAGGACTCTAGAGATGTGGCCACTCAGCAACTTCATAGACTAGCTGGGGAACTGGGAGGTCTTCATTGTTTGTGCTGGAAGGCAGTGGGTTGCTTTTGTTTGTTGTGACTCTGTTGCCATGGCTCCCATGACACCCCCATCTGCATAAGCGCCTCAACATGCTGAAATGGAGCTGCCAGGCGGGTTTTCTCAAACTCAAGAGCCTCGGCAAACCAGTAGAGGAAGGCCAGGAGGGGCCTCAAACACCAAGAGATGGAATGTGGATCTGTCCTGATCTGCCTCATCTGAGGGGAAATGATAAAGAAGGAGTCATAAATGACTGGCACCAGCTCAACTATTTGGCACCAAAGGCCTCTTCCGAGGAATCATTTTCAACGTTGGGTTTGCCCCCCTGCAAACATACTCATGTCCTTGTGAATGCCATTTGTCTTTTTTCACTGGCCTTCTCTGACCCCCTCTCTCTCATTAAAACAAAACTAAAATATCTTCACTTTTCTTTTCAATAATTAAAATAACGTTTCAAGGGCAACCATCAGGTAAAGATGGAAAAGTGAGGTGAAGCCAGTGGGAGGAACAGACTGTGTGGATGGAGGCTCAGTCTTTCTCCTGACTGGGATCTGCCCAGCGTTAGACCAAAGCCTGCTGAGTTCTTCCCGCTTACTGTGGCATTGACCAGATAGATCCTCAATGGTCATCATGTTTCTCACCAGGCTTTTTTTCTCCTAGTGTCTTCCTGACTATATCCTGGGGAAAAATTGCACTGAGATGCATTTTGCCACCTTCTGTTATACTCCCTAAAGATTCCCTACTGGTCAGAGAGACTGGAAATTCCCCCAAAGCCACATCTATCCTCTTAAACTCCTTACATTTGGTTTATTGTTGTTTACTTGCTCAGCTGCCCCATTCCCCTGGTATCACCAGCCTTCAGAGATCATATTATCCATTAGAAGAGAGATGTGCATCAGTCCAGAGACCCTTCCATGGCTGAAATAATACTAGGGTCCTATTATGGTCCTTAGGAATTCAGAGACTCAAGCTTTCTTTTCCCTTTGTCATCTCCTGTCCTGTACCCACGTATTTCATATTCTCTACCTTGAAACGTCCCTACTTGTTACTGTTATCCCATACCATTCATCTGCAATTGGGATACAGCACTTTGTACTTTATTTTCCTCTACACTTGTACATAGAAGGTATGGAGAACAGAAGTACTGAAAACTCACCCCCAGAGTTTATATGTATAAGACTGTAACTTTCCACTAGAGCAAGGGATTATTTTGTCTTAGCCTGGATTCTCATCAGTCCTCTCCCTGCTTCTGTTTTAGCATGTTAAGAACAACTTGGGGCTCCAAATGTGTGTTTTGCTGGTAGAGTGCTTGCCTAGAATGAGTAAAGCCTAGGGACTAATCTCCAGCCTTCACAAAATGGTGGTACAGTTCTGCTACCCTAGTACTGGGAAGAAGAGGATTACAAGGAGGTTATCTTTAGATACTCAGCTCCCAGATGGCCTGGGATATTGTCTCAAAAATCCAAAACTAAACCAAAATAACAGGAAAACTCACCCTCCCAATATCCTAGTGACTATCTGGGTAGGGCAAGTTGATTGTCTTACCCTAGCTATAGTCAGCACTTGTTTTCAATAATAAATCACAAGGGTTCTTCCTACTTCAAAGCTGTTGTTTTTCTTATACACAGCAGACTCACTAAAAGGTATGTTAACAACTCTCTGCATTGTCCATTCACTCCTGAGACATTTTGGTTACCTTACAGGTATAACCCTACTGACTACAGAATTGAGGCGGCAAGGTTCTGCTTTTGTCTCTGGCATTTAGTATTTTTAGTAGGCTCCTTGGGTCTTGAAGACAGTAACCTTATATCTGTCATAATCTTCCACATTATCAGTGTCTAGTGAGATGTTAGCATATACTCACAAGATACAATGAGTATTTTCTGGTGGAAATATTAGCTATATTATTATTTTTTTATAGGTGAGAATGAGAGACTGAGAAAACTTGCACACAGAGCCTTAGCAACATGGTAAATGGCAGAGCTGTACCTATAATACCTAACGGTTTTAGATGCCCCTGCATCACACGGGGCCTCCTCTATCACTTGGTTTGCATGTTTCCATGCATCTTGCATTTGGGCACATCCAGACTTTATGTTCTTCACAAGTTGGTGGTCTGTACCATGTCTCCTACCTTTCTTTTTGTGTTTGGGATGTGTGGTGTGTGAGGACCTAATGGAGGGGCTATGGTCATGTCAGTCCCATTTTTAGTGCCACTCAGCTCATATCATAGCTTCTTCAACAATGTCTATCCAAAGTGGCTGAAGAGAACTGTCTTCTTACCAATGTGTAAGGTCTTTAAAGGACCAAAGAAATAATAAGCAAAAAGTGCATAAATGGAATTTAATCATCTTTCAAGATACCTTCAAGAATGAGCACAGGAATTTCTAAATATTAGTATTCTGACTAAAATTAATCCATTGAAATCCAATTCTCAGTGGGGTGATATCAAGTCATTAGGTGTTTGAGGGAGTCCTTATGAATGGGATTTTTATACCTTGTATAAAAGAGATCTCATGTGAGGGAGCAGGGAGAAGGTGCCATTGCTATAAGCCAGGAACTGAGATCTTATCAGATACTTAGTCTACCCATGCTCATTTTGAACTTTTAAGTTTCCAGTTATGTGTGAAGTACATTTCTACTGCTTTTCATTTACCCAATGGTATTTTATTTTATAGCTTCAATGTATTTAAGTGGAGGTATGGCATGACAAAATGGCTTAGTTTGAAAAGGTTCATGTTGCCAAGTCAGTCAATCTGAGTTTTATCCCCAGGTCCCATGTAATGGATGGAGAGAACTAATTCTTTTTTTTTTTGTCTTTTTTCTTTTATTTTTATTGGGTATTTTTTATTTACATTTCAAATGTTATTCTCTTTCCTGGTTTCCTGGACATAAGCCCCCTATCCCATCCTCTTCTCCTTCTTCTATAAGAGTATTCCATTCCCCATCCAACCCCCCCCCACATTCCTCTACACTAGGGGTCCAAACTTGGCAGGACCAAGGGCTTCTCCTACCACTGGTGCCCAACAAGGCCATCCTCTGCTGCACATGCAGCTGGAGGCATGGGTCAGTCCATGGGTAGTGGTTTAGTCCCGGGAGCTCTGGTTGGTTGACACTGTCGTTCTTAGGGGGTTGCAAGCCCCTTTCAGCTCTTTCAATCCTTTCTCTAGTTCCTCCAACTAATTCTTGATGGCTCTCAATTTACTGCCATGTGTAGGCTGTGACATGCATCACACACACACACACACACACACACACACACACACACACACACACCACCTAAATAGATTGATTAATAGATGGTGGTATTGCTCAGTGTCCTAATTTCTTATCATGTGCACATTTCAATAAATGTTATCATCTGTAAATTTACAAAATATATCTCATGGTGTTTGTGGACTAGGAGTCCAGGAGTAGCTGCACTTGGTTTTACTTAAGTTTATAGAGGTCTGAAATGAAAGTATGGTCTGAGCTGGACTGGGAAGAATTTACTTTCAAGTTCATTAAGGTTTATTGACAGACTTACTTCTTTATAGCTGGTGACTAATGTGGCAGACCTAGAATGCTGGTGGGGGTCAGGAACTTTAAGTTAGTTTACTAGGAAATGATTTCTTTTATCATTTCAATGAAAACAACAGAAATTATATCCCATAGGTATAAAGATTAAAGTTTACTGAAAAATCTCATGAACATATGTTGCATTAAATAATAAACAAAGGGGGCACCAACCCACACTAGACAGCATACCAGCGGGCCACATGGCACCAGCGGGGTGTCCTCATCTCAATAGACTCTTTGACCCTTTGCTCTGAAATCTTTGCACCTGACTCTCTAAGTTCTCATGACAGGTCACTACCACGCCACACCCACACATCCAAATTCCAAAGCTGGCTGGGGTTCCCATATCTTCCTCTGGAACTTAATTGAGTCTCCACGTGAAAGAAAACATTACACAATCTTAGTTCAGAATTAACAGGTAACACAATTGCTGGATGCAACAACTAATATCCTCATTGTTAAGCCATTCTAAATTAAATCCTCCGGTAGCAGATTCCAACAGATCTGCCATCTAACCGGGGGCTTCTAGTTCGTTATATCTTGTACCTCAAGCTCACTCTGTCCAAAAAGCTGCAAGTCCCTTTTCTCCTCCTCTTTTGCACCCTCCGACCTGGAAGTCCTGCCTACTCCTCGCCCAGTGATTGGTCCCCTGAGATCTTTATTCATTAGGGGAAGGTTCTTGCCACAGGCATAAATTGTGAAGATCCTCCACCATCATGGGGTTGAAGAGCTACTCACTCTGTTAATGGGGTACCTTGATGCTCCAGTATCAAATTTGACCTAAATAAGAGCATCATGTATGAGATGATGACCAGGGAATGGATGGTCAAATTACATTTGAGATAACCCAGTGTCTTTTCTTTGCGGCTCTATAAACTGAACTGACAACAGGAAAGGAATTAAAACTGAACTAGAAGGCACTATTTGATTACTTTATTCCTATAACCAATAATACTTCACTCTCCTCCAACATTTCATTTATTTTCCTTCCATCCTTTATGGGGCTTCTAATGTAATGACCTCACTCATTAAGTCCCCCACTTGGACTCTGAGTGTTATATGAGAAGTCCTGGAGAATTTGTTGAGAGTCAGTCCTCAAGGCCAGCTCTTAGACTCCCAAAGTCTCAGTCCAGTTCAAAGCATGTTTACTTGGACTTGAAAGTATCAGTTCCAGGAAATTAAGGTAACTTTTAAGATGCAAGGGTTGTGTTTCAATGGTTCATGCTTTTCTAGGGTGATGATATGATTTGGCATTAAGAAGCACTGGTTTATCCGAACAATTTAAACGATGTCCAAAGATGTTTAAAGAGTAATGGTGTTGTAGGCTCGTGGAAAGGGACCAATGGATACACTCTTTAATAAACTAGAGAATACATATACTGAACTATGTGGGTCACTTGCCTTCTGTCACACGTACTCAACACTGCCAGCACAGCATCAAAGTAGCCCTGGAAAATATATAAGTGAACACACATGGCTGCATTCCAAGAAAATGTTAAATGATGGGCAAATTGGAGTTTTAAATTATTTTATGGATCCTGAAATAGAGTCTTGACTTTTCTCCAATATTTTTAAAATGCAATCTCTGTTGAGATTCCTGCCATAAAACCAAGCCAGTGGGCTGGATGAAGTTGATCAACCTTTTGGAAGCTGGTTGGTGCTGACCTTGGGTTCCAGCAATCCATGGAAATCTTTAGGAAAAAGAACTGTTGCTGTCTGCAGCTGGCCTTTCGGAATGAATCCTCTCCTGACTTGGAGTTAGTATGCAGAGGTAGAGGCTTCTGGCCAGAAGACCTCAGCTAAGTGCATTAAAGCAATGATAATAGTGATCTCACCAGCAGCTGTGGCGCTCCATACCAGTAGCGTCAAGATAGGCAGCAGCTGCAACTGAGAAATCTTACTAGATCAAGGGGTAACCTGTGGAAGACCAAATGGCCAAGTGGAAATAAATACCTGGCTTATACTTAAGTGATAAATGAGGAAAATTTATGGAGCATTTTAAAGTGTCTTGAATAGTCCTGGAGGTAGACCGGTGGAGTGGAGTGCAAAACTGGCAAAAGAATAAATTTTATATATTTGAGCCTGTGCTTTTAATGTCCCTAGAATATGGACATGTACAGAAGTTTAGGAGTTTTGGTAGAGTTTGGCTTGTGAGGCCCAAGATGTATGTTATCATAAACACTTGTAGTTACTAAGCAACATCTATATTCTCATTAACCTTTGTCTCTGAGTTTTAAACTTTCTATTTCAAAATAATTAAAATGCTTCAGACAAGTTGCAAAACTGCTAAGTTTCCACAGTCCCCTAAACCAGATTTCTGTGTTGATAATTTTTGTCTACATTCGTCTTAGCATTCTCTCTCTCTCTCTCTCTCTCTCTCTCTCTCTCTCTTTCACACACACACACACACACACACACACACACACACACACACACACACACACCACTTGTACATTTCAGAAATTTGTGATTAATTTAAAAAGTTATATTATGAATATCAACATTTTAAAATTTATTCTCTTACAATTTCACACACACACACATATATATACATATATATATATGTATATATAAAATGTTCTTTTTTGGAATAATTGCAATGTCGTTCCCTTCCCTCAAACAAAGGTCTTTAATCCACGTCTCCTCATGACCTCTCTTACCTCTTTACATCTCACAACGTTCCCCTCCTACATTTATGTGTTTTGGGGGGAATTATTGCATTTAATTAGGAGTGCCCCCATAAGAATGGGTCGAGACAGTGTGCCAGTGGCTACACCACTGACAAATATGACTTCTCCTCCTGAGAACTTTGACTGTCTCTATTGCCTGCCATTCTTCTTGGGGCTATGGAGATTTATGAGCCTCTTGGTGATGAAATGTCACTGTGTTCACTTTTGTGGCACTGCTGATGCATATTCATGGATGCAACAGCCGTGTCAGGTTCAAAAGACCCCATTTTCCAGCATTCTTTCCCTCCCCAGCTCTTCATTCTCTTTCTTCTCCAATGAGAAGGGTGATAGGGATCTCACATTTAGGGCTTAGCACTCAACAGTCACTTTCTCTCATCACATTGACCAGTTTATGTCTCTACACTAGCTGGCATCTACTTGAAGCTCCTCTGTCATTTCCAAGCAATGTCAGTTGTATCCATCAACATAGTGAAGTAATTGACTCAAAACCAGGAATGAGTGTTTTATTTCATTGTCATCTTTTCCTTCTCCTCCCATCTGAGCAATCTCCAATCTTTCCTTCTATTTTATGGTTGTGGCATTTTAAATAGAGTTGGTTTTATAGAATGTCTCCAGTTGTTATTTTGTTTGCCTGCAACAAAGCCATTAAATATGCTCCTTGTGGTGTCTTATAATAAGGCAATATGGGCAACTTTGTTTATCAATGTTAATAACTTCTTCATCCCTTGATTAAATGAAATACTACTGCATAAGTAGCCAACAATTACTTTCTGCTCATGATTAATGGTTAGTAAAAAAATATTTTCTGGGGGATAAACTTTTATGCTCTACTGCAATATGGAACTTTGACTTCTATGCCACACTCTTATGTCACTAATGGATTCATGGATTTCTGTTTAACTCTAAAGACTAAAGCCTTTAAAGGTCAGTGTCCCTCTTGATGCTTATATTTTTCTATACTGGTCAATAAAGCCCTTTAAACTGGCACCAGTGACCTTTTGACCTGCTGTCTCAATTCTTTCAGAAACTCCTTAGTTTAAATTTTGTTTTCTTTTCCCCAGATCTTTGTCAATGCACTTGTGCATCCTGGATTCTTCAGTGAAGGGTTGTGTATAGAAAGAAACAAAGAGGGGGTTGGAGAGATGTCATAGTGTTTAAGAGCACTGGCTACTCTTCCAGAGGACCTGGATTCAATTCTCAGCACCAACATGGCAGCTCGCAACTGTCTGTAACTCCTGTTTCAGGGTATCTGACACCTTCACACAGACATACAGGCAGTCAAATCACCAATGTACATAAAATAAAAATCAAGAAATCATTAAGAAAAAAGCAAGGAGACTTTTACGTGGAGAGAAGCCAGGATGTTAAGAATAACCTCATGTCAATTCTAAGGGGAGTACTGATATTTATAAGTCTTTCTGTATAAGTCTTTCTAATGGACAGATCTAGACCACAAATAAACAAGTATACACAGAGACAGAAATGCAGACACACAAACGTACACACAGAGACAGAAATGCCAACACACAGACATGCACACATAGTACAGTTACTCAGAAGTATATATGCCTATGTATTTTGATCCATATGCATATAAAACTGAGAGACTGACCTATCTCCTTCAAATTTTAATCTATACTACACCATTGGACTTTCTACATTTTCATTCTTCTACTTGTAAATTTTTCCCCACTCATAGGGATTCAAACACAGCATTTTCAATTTGCCTAGTTTCCTTCAATATCTTTGATAGATAAAGCAACTTTCTTGCTGGGAGTACATTTGACTTCAGCATGCCAGGCTATGACCCATACATTATCCAATTTATATCCGTAAGAAGGAAAAAGATGAAGGAAGAAGCAGAAGGGGAATGAGAAGGATAAAAATTTCATCCCTAAATAATTTGCCCTTTCTTGTATATTGTATAAAACCTGGGCTCTGATAAATAACAAATGGGGTGGAGAAGACCAAATAGATCCATTGATACTTTCTATTTTAGAAAATCCAGGCAAAATATTAGCATGGATGAAACAGAAAGGAGACAACGGCAGGTAAAAAAGACAGAAACTCGGCGTCTCCCATTGGTCATTGGCTAGAAATTTTTACCAGAAAGCTAAATATTCAGCTCCTCAGATTTCAGTTTAATGGTGTGACTTCAATAAAATAAGCAGACATGATTGGGAAGTTTTGGCTGCATGAAAAATGTGGTTACAATGGCGTGTTTCATTTTCTTTGCCTCTAAAAGTGTAGAGGATATCTTATGCCCATGTAAAGTAGAAGAGGAACACACCAAGAGAACAGCAGTGATGCTGACCTCTCAGACTACACTCACAAGTCTGGCTTCAGAAAACTGAAGGAAAGCTAGCACACATGTATTCTTTGTTATATGGACTTGTTATATGTTAAATGTTTACTATATAACCACTGCATGTATTAGTAAGTAAGCTGATACCTTTTCATCTGAACTCCGACTTGAGCCATAATACTGAATGAAAATCAGATCCTCATGGGTGGGTCTGATAGGACAGAGAGTTGTCCTTTTCCCTAATCCAGTAATTGACAAGGGATGGGCACATGGGGGAATTTGGCCCTGGAAGAGTCATCTGTCTTCTTTGTTATTTTTCATGCATGAGTATGAGGTTCATAAACATCGTGGCCACTAACTTCTTGCCTGAACAGGAAGACGAAACACTGAGAGGAACTTGATTCAGAACCAAAGTATGAATTCAAGGCTGGAGCCTGCTATCATTGGGTCTTCTGTTGTTGGCATGACTCTTTTTATTATTTTACTATTATGGAAGTCAATTTGTACTTTTTTGCAAATGTTGGTAAAAAGAAACTTGAGTGACAGATGCAGGTGACAACATTCTCTATCAGCTTCAGTTCTTAGCAGTTTAGTTCTAAGACTCCAAAAAAGAAGTATGCCCCTGTTTTTCAATGAGATAAAATTAGTTTAAGTCATAAGGCAAAGAAGACACATGAAATAGAATTAAAAAGTCTGAAAGAAGTGTTGTATTAACTCTCCATGCATTTACTGCCAATAACACTAAGGCAAGCGATTTAGGTATAGGCAAAACTATGAACACACAGACCTGAAACACAAAACTATGAACACACACACACATGAAATGACAGGTGATTGGGAATGTGCAAATGTTAAAATCAAAGCATCAATTATGAATGTAACATATAAACATATGCTGGATTCCGATGAACTCTGGATATAATGTAATGGATATATGTAGAAGTTATGCAGCTAAGGAAGGCGAGCTGCTCTTAGGGAAGAAGGATGCATAAGTAATAAATGGGTGTTCTTGTGAAATTGGGTTGTTGTGTAGCACACATTCCTCTGAAAGAGTTATTGTATTTGATATGTAAACCTAAATACTATTGATTTTTCATTTTGCTGAAAATATTATGACTGTTGGATCTGAAATCATGGCTATCAGGGAGTCGATCATCTATGGACTTGAAGCTGTTTATGCTTCTAATCTACTGTGGGACACATGCCCACATATGAATTATCTTTAATGAAGTTGGGAAACAAAATCCCTTGATAGAAAACCCAAGCCTTGTCACAACCAGCAGTGTGTCTGCTTTGTGGCTTCTGCCTGGTGTTCTAGAGTTGGCCCTGTTCCATGGCACAGAGTGGGTGAAGTTTTGAGTCAGTGCTGCTGACAGATACACCTTTGGGACAGAAGTTGTAAGACTCTATCCTCCCTAGCTACAGCACATGGGACTCAGGGCATGTCAGGTCACTTTGTTATTTGCTTTACTCCAAAGAAACTTTAGTTTAGGTAATTTGAAGACATCAATACTCAGCGAGGGGACAAGGATATGGTTTTAAAAGAAGTGGAAAAAGACATAAGATAGTAAATTATGGGTCTTTATGGTTTGAAAAGTATAGGGGATTAACAAAATTAGTACTGTAACAAATAAAGCAAGTTAAGAAGCTAGCAAGATACTAGATGAAAAAAAGAAATTAAAAAGAAAGAAAACGACATGGTTGTTTCTAGGTATGGTGAAGGAGATGTTTATTGTAGATATGTGAATTTACTGTAGATATGTGAGAGCATAGCCAGATGCAGACACATAAGGAGAGTCCAGAATGGTCATGACATGTAAGTATATGGGAAAGGGGGTGAGAGAACAAAACACAGCAGCAAAGAGTCGAAAGATACAAAAGAAGCAAATAAGGGCAGGTAACCAAAATGCCTGGATCATATTTGAAAGAGCCTCTGGAGCAGGGGATGCCCAGCCCCTGGGATGGAGAGTTCAGGGTAGCGGATAGGGTATGCCAGCCATATTCTGTAGTAGGTAGGAACTAAGTGATGCTGGGAGAACCTGGAGGCCAGATCTGCTTTAATATGTTAAATAGGCACCTGACCCTCTTGTTCTGAGTTTGAAACTTAACAAATACAAAATAATAAAAAACATTTAGACATGATAATATATTGTATCTTGTATCTCTGTGATAGAACACTGGATTATACTTCAAACAGACAAACAAACAAAAGAGGAAAATACCATTCTGTAGAGACAGAGTAGTCACCAAATCTGTCTTCCACCAAACAATCAAATGTCATTATCAGCTTTTCTGAACTGAATGTGAAGATAAGTATTTAATTAACACATTGTTTCTTCTTCTCAATTGCTAGGGTTGATTGTACTACAGTCCTTAGAATAATGCATTTAGCATCTGATGGGCCTTATCTTGGTAAGTAACGTTGAAACAAGTTGAGGGTTAAATATGATCTGGTCTTATTTAACCTTCTGGCCTTGATATTCCACTTTTATGGGTTTTGTCCGATCTACCAAATAAAGTCATGTCAATTGAGAGGTTAAATGGGGGATTAAACCATTCTGTCTGTCTGAGCCTAAAACTCATAGTCATCTTTGATTTTTCTGCTTACATCATAACACACCCCAGGTAGAGTCCTGTTTTAGAACTCTTTTCTCAAGCTGAAAATAGTCTCCTTTCTAGAACAACCATAGCTACTGTTTTTCTTCCTTAGTTTTTTTTCTTGAATAAGCCAACATTCTCCATATTTAGTTTTCATCAAATTTCCTTCATATTCTCACAGGTAACCTATTCTTATCTCCAGCTAGCCATCTGTGCCTGCTTTGATTTAGAAGAGACACTGTTAATTAAGATAGGGAGAACATAATTAGCTATGCTATTTTCATATCATCTTTGTTATATGAGGAGTTGAATGTAGAGAATTTGTGTGAATACATCTTGGATGCTCATGTTTAAATATGGATCGGGAGGGGAAATCTTGTAGGACCTATTTCTCCTACTTGAACTGATAAAGTGTCCTCACTAAGTGAAGGTAGTATGAAACTTTTCCCAGTTGCATATTCCCTAATCAGGGACCTTGTTAACCAATGCCTGCACTCAATGTCAAAGGTCCACATGTGTTCTTTCTGCCTCATTCTTGAATAAAAATTTCTCCAAGGACAGAAGGTTTCCATTGTCCTTGATTTTGAGAAATGTGGCTATATGTTCAATGTATGAACTGGTAGAAATCCATAGAGGAGTCTTTCTGGAAGTCTATGGAAAGGTATATTGGGAGTTACTCTACAGTTATATTTTTTACATTTTAAATTTTTATTAATTGATTATTTTATTTATTTAAATCCCAAAATGCTGCCTACCTCTGGTCCCCTCACAGAGTTATCTTCCCAATCCCTCCTCCCTTTTACCTCTGAGAGGGTTCCTCCCCAGGTTTCTCCCTCGCATGGAGCATCAAGTTTCTACAAGACTAGGCACATCCTCTCCCTCTGAGGCCAGGCAGGGAAGCCCTTGCTACATATGTATCAGGGGCTTTAAAGAAAGATATGTTACCTACAATTGGGGAATCTGACCACAAAGAGGCAGATCTTACTATCGCTTCTTTTGATCATCAGTAAGTTTGCTCAGTGTGTTAATAATAGCCTTCATATACCATTAATTGCTACACTTTGCTGAGCTTTCCAGTTTGATATGATACAATATAAAGATAATTAGCCAGCTCAGGATTGCACATTGAGCATCCCAGTCTCTCACTCATGAAATGCAGATCTTAACAGACAACTTATTTGCATTTGAAATAGAGAAAATGAACCCATATTTTTCCTGTCAGGTTTTCAGCTTAGCACTTCTCCATACAGTTTTTCATCTGCCTGGAAAGTCTTCACTGGCCTACATAGTCAAGTGATGCTTTTCTTTGGCTTTAAGGCTCAAACTGTAATTCCAGTCTACTGTGAAGACTCCTTTGGCCATTTCCTCCTATGTAGTCTCGGTTTCTATTTCTGGATCCCAGATAACTTCACGTTGCTATAAATGTCGACCTGGATTGAAATTGCTTATTGTCCAGGTGCGTTTCTGGTTAGACAGTGCCAAGACACTTTCTTCTTTGTTTTTGAGTCCTAATACCCTGTAGGTTGGTTCAAAACTATTTACCTTGATCCACGTGGCCTACATAAATAAAATAATTTTCATAATAAAATTGCTTTAGCCTATACAGTCCAGATTCTTGCTTTAGCCATTTGTGTTAGACTAATATGACTGTCCCATGTTCTACTCATGCTCTCTCCTCCTTCTAGCCATAGGGTTCCACCTTTATGGGTTTTGTCATATTTAAGTACATATGCTATCAGAATTCATGTTTCCTTATGTAGATTCATTACTAAAAGTGAAACAAAAGAAGATAACTTCAAATATTAGAACTATTTGCTTTGCAGTCACTCTAAGAAGTTATTTATGTAAGTATTTAGTAATGTCCTTTCATTCTACATTCCAATAATTTTTAAATGCTAAAGGATTTAGAGGTTTGTCTGGGTAATATCCATAAGTATT
This sequence comes from Rattus norvegicus, assembly GCF_021556685.1. Classification (NCBI taxonomy): domain Eukaryota; kingdom Metazoa; phylum Chordata; class Mammalia; order Rodentia; family Muridae; genus Rattus; species Rattus norvegicus. Next base: position 83,292,218 of record NC_141538.1, read on the forward strand.
CATTATACTGTTGAAGTGATAGAATCTTGGAATCTCCGTATTTGCCCCTAGTGATTTAGTATTCTCAGAAAATTATGCATCTAAGTTGGAGCCTTTAGCTGCAGAGCCCAGATCCCAGTCCTGCTTTTCTGAGTTACCTTCTGTAGCACGTCCACAAATTAAGCAAAATATATACATTTCCTTGATGCTGTAGCATTTTGAGCAGCCTTTGTCACTGCTCCAGGCTTTTGTGGCTAGGGTGAAAACAAGATACTACACAGATCCTTGTTTGTACCCTAGCAACGAAGCACAACACAGATGGCCATCCTGGCAACCTGCCCATCAGACACTGATTGCATACCTGGTGCGAAGACACAATGACAGCTTCCCCCACGCAGAGATAGCGTGCATTTTTACAATGCAGTTTGAGTTCATAACAATATGCAATGAAGATTGTATCCTGTAACTTCAGGCCAATTTGCTGGTTTTGAGTCAAGAGGCAATAACTTTTTGTTGCTGTAATGACAACTTGTCTGCTGCAGCTGGATCATGTTAGGACAGTAGGAATTTTCTTTTTTGGTCCCTTTTCAATAGTGCCTTGTAATAATAGGGTAGCATTTTCCCAAGATGTTTCTTGCCAGTTGCACACATGTACTGGCTCAGGAACACAATATTGTGAGCATTGCTTGACATCAAAGAGTCAGAATTGTCCTTATTAATAGATGGACAGTCTTTCTCTTGGAGGTGGTGAGACAATGGCTCATTTCAAATACAAGAGGTATTTCCTATGCTTTGTTAATTTGAAGCAATGCTGGTATGCATAAGCCATTCTGACAGGAAAGGGGATACAAAGATAGAAGATGCAGAAAATGACACAAATGACATGAAGACTAGTGGAGAACACAAGCAACTAAGCTAATAACTATAATATAGCACACTGAATGGTCTAATGGTGGGGTATACCCAGTACTATGGGAACAAAGAAGAGGGGAGCTAAATTCCTGTTGGAGGTCATCCCCAGAGAAATTCAACATGCAAACTTTGTGAACCTCTTGCTTTGCTTCCTGATGAATGTAGAGTTCAGATTCCCGCTCTTCCACTTACTCCTTTTGTTAACTTAGACAGTGGACTAAGCTCTCCAGATCTCCTTATCTTTACAATGCTGAGAACAAGCTCAAGTCATAAAATATATGTTCCTAAGTAAGAACAAAATGAAATAATCATTAAGGTATGTCTAGTGTCTTTTCTGGCATGTGGTAGTCAATAAATACTAGCTGCCATCATTTTTATTATCACTATTATTTATGAGCTGATCTTGTGATCAGCCTTTGATGTGGTAACACCGTAGCAGTAGAAAGTTCTTACTAAGAATGCCGGTCTGAATTGTATTACCTGTGTATCCTTGATATTGTCTTCAGTATTCTGAAGTAATTTACACTACCTAGTCAAGATGGAGAAGTAGTACACACCTCGTCACCTCTAGGTTTCCCTTCAGAAGCAAAACTTTTGAAGAAGGTGGCATTTCCAGAATTATGGTATTTGAAAAATAAGAATGTTTCATTAAGCTCCCAGAAACACTGTCAATTAGGTTGTGGATGTAAACTCTTTTTAGAGAAATAACACAGTGCTGTAGTGGTACATTGCATTTTTTGATATGTGAGTCAAATTTGGATTAAGTGTACAATCAGAAGATGCCTGCTGACTCAGAACTTGCTTTTTGATGAAGCAGGAAAATAACGGGAAGAACTTAAATGTCCAGTGTTTGTCCGTGTCTACTCGGCCTCTGAGCATGCCTTTTGGGGAGGTGTAATGCAGGCAGTTTGACAGTGCTTACCCCACACTGCTGCCCGGGAGGGTGCTGTGCTGTTTAGAACCATGGAAATACCACTCAGGGGTGGGAAAACACAGTCTGAAATGCTGGTTCAGTGTTCCTAGTAGCTACGATTAGGCGGGGGCTGTGGGGTTCTCAGACTCTTGGACATACAAGCGTTGCTGGCAATTTTGGAAGAGCTGAGAACGGAGTCCGGAGGGGATGGGTTGCAGGCTGAGGATAGAGTCTAGCCTGGGGTTGGGAAGGAGGATGGGAGCACCCCCTGTCCCGTGGGTGATTGTCCTTAGTTTGTCGGATGTAGGCTTGGTGGAGGTTGTGGCCAGGAGTTCAGAAAAACCATCTACTGGAGAATTAAGCTCTGTAGTCAAATGCCTTCTCTGACAGCTTCCCATGGTGGATCTTGATGAAAGAGACAGTCCATGGTGGAAAATGGATGAATAACTTACCATACTCACTTCTCAGGGTAGAGCTGAGATTAAATACGTTTTGCCGAAGGGATGTCTGGGAAGGGAAGCTTTATGGCTAAGCCCTCTGGGCCTCTAGGTACCTCATTAGCATGGAGAACTCTGTTTTGGGCCTACGTGACTATAACACATGTTTCTTTTTTATTGGATAGTTTATATATTTACATTTTAAATGTTACCCCCTTTCCCTGTTCCCTCCTCTCCTATCTCCCCTCCCCTGCTTCTATGAGGATGCTACACCTCCCACCCACACACTCCCACCTCAACACACCAGCATTCCCCTTCACTGGGGAAATGAGCCTTCATAGAACACATTTCTTTGTGTGAGGAATGTGGTACATGTTCTAGGCCCGGAGTCTGGCAGGGAGGTGGGAGTAGCCTAAGCCTCACGTGTGTGATCACTGAGTCTCTAGATCTCAACCTGCTCTACCTTACCAAAATTCCTGGCGTGGTTTTATATCCTATAGTCTAGAAAGTGAGGGAAAATATGCTTGAAGAAAACAATCCGGAAAGGAGGAGAGAGTATGTAGTAAGTGCTGTATGGAAGCATAGGGTTGGCTTGGTGGCAGTAGACAATGAGAGTATTCACTATCTATATGCTTGCTTATTTATTTTCAGTATATATCAACCAGTTTCCTCTCCCTTCACCCCTTCCAGTTCCTGTCCCCACTACCTCCTCTGCTCTCCCCCAGATCCATTCCTCCTCCATTTAGCTTTAGAAAAGAAGAGGCTTCCCAGGGTTAATGACTGAATGTGGCATAACAAGATATAATAATAATACACACAAAGGCTTATACCAAGGATGGGTGAGACAATCCGGTAGCAGAAAAAAGGTCCTAAGAGCAAGCAACTGAGCCAGAGATAATCCCACTGCCATTGTTAGGAGTCCCCCCAAAACACCTAGTTAACAACCATAACATACATGTGGGTTTATTATTGGTCACAGAGGAACTAAGACCAAGAGAGTTATGCATGTCAGATCAGAGTCACCCTCTGAAGCATATAAGAAAGATAGTTCAAGTTTAGAGAATTATAAACACCTGGAATATTAGGAGAAAATATTTTAAGAATGATGAGATATGAGCCTGCTGTTACTTCATAAGGAGTGTCAGGCCAGAGTCATGGATTGGTTGAAATCAGGTTTAAGGAAAAGAAGACAGTGGGAAACTACTTTTAGTGGGAGCATTTTGTGTCTTTAGGCCATCACTCTCTGTGGTGTTCTTGAGGTGATCAAGAACATATGCCAGCTCTGTCTATAAAGCATGAGAAGTGGTTTACACAGTCAATCTCTTCAAATCATCACAAACTAGAAAGAATTACAGTTTTTTCTGTGATTAAACCTGTCAGAGAGTAATATTAAGTTGGTCCCACACCCGAATAACATGAACAAGATATAAAGTTATTCTTTCTTGTACACGGATAGAGTTCAGGGTGGTTATGCTGGCCCTGATCCAACAGTCTTAGTACTCAGAATGCTCCCATGCTTAACTTCTTTATCTTAAGCTCCTAAGCATTGTCACAATGCACTTTGGCTACTGCAACTCGCAGGACATTCTCTGAGTGCTTAGCAGAAAAGAAGAAAGGATGAAAGAAAAATAATGATGGGAGAATAATAGATAATGCGCTAAGCCTACCCTTCAGAGTCTGCTTCTTGATGATCTTTCTTGTATCTTGTCTGGAAGTTAGCACTATGGCTGTGCCTTATTGCCTTCTCTAGAGAACAGCTGTTAATAATTATGTGGGCAACTGGATACTAAGCTAATGATGGGAGTACTTTTATGGTAGAAAGGACATAGTTTTATCTAATGAGATTGGATATTTTATCCTGGCTTTCCAAATAAGGAAACTGTGCTCTAACAAGGCAAGATGACTCTTGTATAGAGAGAGCTAGTAAATGTCTAAGATTCCAACTGATTTCAAAGCTAGTGTTCTTTATAGGAGTCTGCCTCTCCACCATTACTCATAAGTCCTCACTGAAGTATGCAATCTCAAGAGAGATCAAAGATGGGACTTTTGATAGGAAATAAAGGAAATGTTGTGATGGTTATGATTGGGTTTTTGTTTTTGTTTGATTGCTTTTGTTTTTGTCAATTTGAGACAAACTACAGTGATCAGAGAAGAAGAAACAACAACTAAATAAAGTTGGTTTGTCAGCAGGCTTGTGTGTGCATTTTCTTAAATAATGATTGATGTGGGTGGACAAAGTCCATTGCTGTTGGTGTCACCCCTGAGAAAGTAGTTTGGGGTGTATACAAAAACAGGCTGAAGAAGCCTTAGGAAGTAAGCCAGTAACCGGCACCTTTCCATGGTTTTTGCTTCTCTTCCCTTGGGTTCTTTCCTTGGTTTCTCTTCATGATGGACTGTGAATGGGGTATGTTAGCATAAAGAAGCCCTTTCTGCTCAAGTAGATTTTGGTTATGGGTTTTACCACATAAATATAAACCTTAACTAAGACAGTGACCAAATACTTTTGTTCTAGATAATGAAATTTCTAGAATGAATGATTCTTAGTTTTACAATGGGAGAAGGGTTATACTGGTTGGCTTTATGTCAACTTGACACAAGCTAGAGTCATCAGAGAAGAGGGGACTCAATTGAAAAAATGGCTCCATAAGATCCAGCTGTAAGGCATTTTCTTAGTGATTGATGTGGGAGGACCCACATCATTGTGGGTAGTACTATTCCTGGGGTGCTGGTCCTGTGTTCTGTAAGAAATTAGGCTGAAGAAGCCATGGGGAAGAAGCAAGTAAACGGCACCTGTCCATGACCTCAGCTCCTGTCCCTAAGTTCCTGCCCTTTTTGAGTTCCTGTCCTGACTTCCTTTATGATAAATAGTGCTGTGGGAGGAAAAAAGCAATAAGCCCTTTCCTCTCTAACCTGTTTTACTGCAGCAATGGGAGCCCTAATTGAGAGAAGGGGCTGTGCTGAGTATAAGATGGCCAGGGAGCCGAAGGCAGTTAGGCAAGGGTGTTTTAGAAAACAAGTAAATTTCTTTCCACATAGATCTCTGAGAATGCCTTTCAGCAGTATTCTCCTGAGGGATTGCACCTGAGGCTTACATCTAGAATCTTCTTTTCCTACTTGAGCGTTGGCCCCAATGGCTTTTCCATTATCTCCAAAGAGAATTCTTTTCTAGTGCAGCTCCATGAACTAACTTCAGTGAGCCAAAAAATATTAAATAAACAAAATAAAAGTTGGAACCCCATCTCCACCAAATACTTTCTGGGAAAATACATAGAAAAGGACGGTGTGGCACATCATAAGGAATCCTTTGAGAATTAGCTGAGTGGGTTTGATCTGCCATAGTGAGAACTCCAATTCCAGCTTGGTTGAAGGAATAGAAAGTGCACAGGAGAAGCCCGCTGCATAGAATGCATTACTCAAGATCTCTGAGAACTAGGCTGTTACCCAGATAGCAAGAAGTTTTAAACTGTAGTCCTCCAGTTCCATTTTTTCTAGGCCTCCTTTTTGGTACAAATCTCTCTCTCTCTCTCTCTCTCTCTCTCTCTCTCTCTCTCTCTCTCTCTCTCTCTCTCTCTCCCTCTCTCCCTCTCTCCCTCTCTCCCTCTCTCCTTCTCTCCCTCTCTCCCTCTCTCTCATCTCTCCCTCTCTCTCATCTCTTTCTCCCTCTTTCTCTCCCCATTCTTTTTTTTTCAGAGCTGAGGATCGAACCCATGGGCCCCATACTTTTTTAACAATGATGTTTAATGCTTTGTTTCTTTAACATAAACTGGAGAAGTCTGTGTCTTATCGTATATGTACTTTATATCTTTGTACGTTTCACTTGAAGGAAGGTTTCTAAAACTCAGAAGTGTGCAGAGCCCCATTTTGGAAGCAAAGTCATAGAAGCATTTATGCAAAACTTTGGGTTATCATATGCCCTTGAAGAATCTGCCTAGGTTATGCTCAGGAGATTCATAAGAAAACCAATTGTATGTACAAATAAATTGTATGTCCAGTTGCTGTAATTATTTAGCCAATGGACTGCATAGAACAAAGAGAGAAAGAAAAGTGAGAACTGTATTAATAGTACGGCATAGTCTCCAACATTATTTTAAATGCAACTTTCAATGCTCCTTTAAAGTAGAGTCTGAGACAAAGACTCAGGTTAGAATACTGGAAGAGAATGGTCACCAATTCCAGTTCCTACCACTACAGGGAAAATGTGTGTTCGGTCCATGACTAGAAGACTTTCATTTTTTTTTCTTTTCATCTTTATTAACTTGAGTATTTCTTTTTTACATTTCGATTGTTATTCCCTTTCCCAGTTTCTGGGCCAACCCCTCCCCCTTCCCTTCTCTATGGGTGTTCCTCTTCCCATCCTCCCCCCATTACCACCCTCCTCTAAACAATCACATTCACTGGGGGTTCAGTCTTGCCAGGACCAAGGGCTTCCCCTTCAACTGGTGCTCTTACTAGGTTATTCATTGCTACCTATGAGGTTGGAGCCCAGGGTCAGTCCATGCATAGCCTTTGGTTAGTGGCTTAGTCCCTGGAAGCTCTGGTTGCTTGGCATTGTTGTTCATATGGGGTCTCAAGCCCCTTCAAGTTCTTTCAGTCTTTTCTCTGAATTCTTCAACGGGGGTCCCGTTCTCAGTTCAATGGTTTAATAATGGCATTCGCCTATGTATTTGCTGTATTCTGGCTGTGTCTCTCAGGAGAGCTCTACATCCGGTTCCTGTCAGCCTGCACTTCCTTGCTTCATCCATCTTATCTAGTTTGGTGGCTGTATATGTATGGGCCACATATGGGGCAGGCTCTGAATGTGTGTTCTTTCTGCCTCTGTTCTAAACTTTGTCTCCCTATTCCCTCCCAAGGCTATTCTTGTTCCCCTTTTAAAGAAGGAGTGAAGCATTCGCATTTTGGTCATCCTTCTTGAGTTTCATGTGTTCTGTGCGTCTAGGATAATTCAAGCCTTTGGGCTAATAGCCACTTATGTATGAAAAAATACATAGCATGTGTGTTTTTCTATGATTGGGTTACCTCACTCAGGATGATATTTTCCAGTTCCATCCATTTGCCTATGAATTTCATAAAGTCATTGTTTTTGATAGCTGAGTAGTATTCCATTGTGTAGATGCACCACATTATCTGGATCCATTCCTCTGTTGAAGGGCATCTGAGTTCTTTCCAGCTTCTGGCTATTATAAATAAGGCTGCTATGAACATAGTGGAGCATGTGTTTTTGTTATATGTTGGGGCATCTTTTGGTTATATGCCCAAGAGAGGTTTAGCTGGGTCCTCAGATAGTTCAATGTCCAATTTTCTGAGGAACCTCCAGACTGATTTCCAGAATGGTTTTACCAGTCTGCAATCCCACCAACAATGGAGGAGTGTTGCTCTTTCTCCACATCCGCGCCAGCATCTGCTGTCACCTGAGTTTTTGTTCTTAGCCATTCTCACTAGTGTGAGGTTAAATCTCCGTGTTGTTTTGATTTGCATTTCCCTTATGACTAAAGATGTTGAACATTTCTTTAGGTGTTTCTCAGCCATTCGGCATTCCTCAGCTGTGAATTCTTTGTTTAGTTCTGAACCCCATTTTTAATAGGGTTATTTGCTTCCCTGCAGTCTAACTTCTTCAGTTCTTTGTATATTTTGGATATAAGCCCTCTATCAGTTTTGGGGTTGGTAAGATCTTTTTCTAATATGTTGGTTGCCATTTTGTTCTAACAACAGTGTCCTTTGCCTTACAGAAGCTTTGCAGTTTTATGAGATCCCATTTGTCGATTCTTGATCTTAGAGCATAAGCCATTGGTGTTTTGTTCAGGAAATTTTCTCCAGTGCCCATGGGTTTGAGATTCTTCCCCACTTTTTCTTCTATTAGTTTGAGTGTATCTGGTTTGATGTGGTGGTCCTTGATCCACTTGGACTTAAGCTTTGTACAGGGTGATAAGCATGGATTGATCTGCATTCTTCAACATACTGACCTCCAATTGAACCAGCACCATTTGCTGAAAATGCTATCTTTTTTCCACTGGATGGTTTTGGCTCCTTTGTCAAAAATCAAGTGACCATAGGTGTGTGGGTTCATTTCTGGGTCTTCAATTCTATTCCATTGGTCTATCTGTCTGTCTCTGTACCAATACCATGCAGTTTTTATCACTATTGCTCTGTAATACTGCTTGAGTTCAGGGATAGTGATTCCCCCTGAAGTCCTTTTATTGTTGAGGATAGTTTTAGCCTTCCTGGGTTTTTTGTTATTCCAGATGAATTTGCAAATTGTTCTGTCTAACTCTTTGAAGAATTGGATTGGTATTTTGATGGGGATTGCATTGAATCTGTAGATTGCTTTTGGTAAAATGGCCATTTTTACTATATTATCCCTGCCAATCCATGAGCATGGGAGATCTTTCCATCTTCTGAGATCTTCAATTTCTTTCTTCAGAGGTTTGAAGTTCTTAACATACAGATCTTTTATTTGCTTGCTTAAAGTCACACCGAGTTATTTTATATTATTTGGGACTATTATGAAGGGTGTCATTTCCCAAATTTCTTTCTCGGCTTGTTTCTCTTTTGTGTAGAGGAAGGCTACTGATTTATTTGAGTTAACTTTATACCCAGCCACTTTGCTGAAGTTGTTTATCAGCTTTAGTTGTTCTCTGGTGGAACTTTTGGGATCATTTAAATATACTATCTTATCATCTGCAAATAGTGATATTTTGACTTCTTCTTTTCCAACCTGTATCCCCTTCATCTCCTTTTGTTGTCTGATTGCTCTGGCTAGAACTTCAAGAACTATATTGAACAAGCAGGGAACGAGTGGGTAGTCTTGTCTAGTCCCTGATTTTAGTGGGATTGCTTCAAGTTTCTCTCCATTTAGTTTAATATTAGCTACTGGTTTGCTGTATATGGCTTTTACTATGTTTAGGTATGGACCTTGAATTCCTATTCTTTCCAGGACTTTTATCATGAAGGGGTGTTGAATTTTGTCAAATGCTTTCTCAGCATCTAATGAAATTATCATGTGGTTTTATCTTTCAGTTTGTTTATATAGTGGATTACGTTAATGGTTTTCCATATATTAATCTATCCCTGCATGCCTAGGATGAAGCCTACTTGATCATGATGGATGATTGTTTTGATGTGTTTTTGGATTCGGTTTGCCAGAATTTTATTGAGTATATTTGGGTCGATATTCATAAGGGAAATTGGTATGAAGTTCTGTTTCTTTGTTGGGTCTTTGTGTGGTTTAGGTCTAAGAGTAATTGTGGCTTCATAGAAGGAATTCGGTAGTGCTCCATCTGTTTCAATTTTGTGGAATAGTTTGGATAGTGTTGGTATGAGGTCTTCTAGGAAGGTCTGATAGAATTCTATACTGAACCCATCTGGACCTGGGCTCTTTTTGTTTGGGAGACCTTTAATGACTGCTTTTATTTCTGTAGGAGTTATGGGGTTGTTTAAATGGTTTATCTGTTGCTGATTTAACTTCGGTACCTGGTATCTGTCTAGGAAATTGTCCATTTCCTGCAGATTTTCCAGTTTTGTTGAATATAGGCTTTTGTAGTAGGATCTGATGATTTTTTGAATTTCCTCTGATTCTGTAGTTATGTCTCCCTTTTCATTTCTGATATTGTTAATTTGGACACACTCTCTGTTTCCTCTCGTTAGTCTGGCTAAAGGTTTATCTCTCTTGTTGATTTTCTCAAAAGAACCAGCTTTTGGTTCTGTTGATTGTTTGTATGGTCCTTTTTGTTTCTACTTGGCTGACTTCAGCTCTGAGTTTGATTATTTCCTGCCTTCTACTCCTCCTGGGTGTATTTGCTTCTTTTTGTTCTAGAGCTTTTAGGTGTGCTGTCAAGCTGCTGATATATGCTCTCTCCTGTTTCTTTCTGCAGGCACTCAGTGCTATGAGTTTTCCTCTTAGCATAGCTTTCATTGTATCCCATAAGTTTGGTATGTTGTGCCTTCATTTTCATTAAATTTTAAGAAGTCTTTAATTTCTTTCTTTATTTCTTCCTTGACCAGGTTATCATTGAGTAGAGCATTGTTCAATTTCCATGTATATGTGGGCGTTTTCCATTATTGTTTTTGAAGAACAGCTTTAGCCCATGGTGGTCTGATAAGACGCATGGGATTATTTCTATATTTCTGTATCTATTGAGGCCTGTTTTATGACCAAGTATATGGTCAATTTTGGAGAAAGTACCATGAGGTGGTGAGAAGATATATCCTTTTGTTTTAGGATGGAATGTTGTATAAATATCTGTTAAGTCCATTTGGTTCATGACTTCTCTTAGTCTGTCTATATCTGTTTAATTTCTGTTTCCATGATCTGTCCATTGATGAGAGTGGGGTGTTGAAATCTCCTATTATTATTGTGTGAGGTACAATGTGTGCTTTGAGCTTTAGTAAGGTTTCTCTTATGTATGTAGGTGCCCTTATATTTGGAGCATAGATATTTAGGATTGAGAGTTTATCTTGGTGGTTTTTTTCTTTGATGAATATGAAGTGTCCTTCCTTATCTTTTTTGATGACTTTTGGTTGAAAAGCAATTTTATTCAGTATTAGAATTGCTACTCTAGCTTGCTTCTTCAGACCATTTGGTTGGAAAGTTTTTTTTTGTCATGGAATATCTTGGTTTCTCCATCTATGTTAATTGAGAATTTTGCAGGATACAGTAACCTGGGCTGGCATTTGTGTTCTCTTAGGGTCTGTATGACATCTATCCAGGATCTTCTGGCTTTCATAGTCTCTGGTGAGAAGTCTGGTGTAATTCTGATAGGTCTGCCTTTATATGTTACTTGACCTTTTTCCCTTACTGTTTTTAATATTCTTTCTTTGTTTTGTGCATTTGTTGTTTTGACTATTATGTGACGGGAGGAGTTTCTTTTCTGGTCCAATCTATTTGGAGTTCTTTGGCTCCTTGTATGTTTATGGGCATCTTTATCTTTAGGTTAGGGAAGTTTTCTTCGATGATTTTGTTGAAGATATTTACTGGTCCTTTGAGCTGGGAGTCTTCACTCTTTTCTATACCTATTATCCTTAGGTTTGATCTTCTCATTGAGTCCTGGATTTCCTGTATGTTTTGAACCAGTAGCTTTTTCCGTTTTACATCATCTTTGACAGTTGTGTCGATGATTTCTATGGAATCTTCTGCTCCTTAGAGTCTCTGTTCTATCTCTTGTATTCTGTTGGTGATGTTTGTATCTATGTCTCCTTGTCTCTTCCTTTGGTTTTCTATATCCAGGATTGTCTCCCTTTGTGCTTTCTTGATTGCTTCTATTTCCATTTTTAATTCCTTCAACTGTTTGATTGTGTTTTTCTGGAATTCTTTTAGGGATTTTTGTGATTCCTCTCTATAGGCTTCTACTAGTTTATTTATGTTTTCCTTCCTGTTTTTCTACGGGACTTCTTAATGTTTTTCTTGAAGTCCTCCATCATCATGGTAAAATCTGACTTTAAATCTAGGTCTTGCTTTTCTGTTGTGTTTGGATATTCAGTGTTTGCTTTGGTGGGAGAATTGGGCTCCGATGATGCCATGTAGTGTTGGTTTCTGTTGCTTGGGTTCCTGCGCTTGCCTCTCGCCATCAGGTTGTCTCTGGTGTTACCTGGTTCTGCTAATTCTGACAGTGGCTAGACCATCCTATAGGCCTGTGTGTCAGGAGTGCTGTATACCTGTTTTCCTGATTTCTTTCAGCCAGTTATGGGAACAGAGTGCTCTGCTTTCAGGCATGTAGTTGTTCCTGTCTACTGGTCTTCAGCTGTTTCTGTGGGCATTTGTCCTGAGGCCACCAGGCAGGTCGCTTGGAGCCGAAAAGTTTGTCTTACCTGTGGTCCCCTGGCTGAAGTTGCTCCTGGGGTGCTGTTTTTGAGCTCTCCATGACTGCAGCAACCAGGAGGGCCTGCGCCGCCTTTTCCCGGGGCCCCCGTGCAGCGGGGTCCCAGATGGCATTAGGTGTTTTTCTCTGGAGTCAGAAATGTGGGCAGAGTGTAGTTTCTTCTGGCTTCCCAGGCGTGTCTGCTCCTCTGAAGGTTTAGCTCTCCCTCCCATGGGATTTGGGTGCAGGGAACTGTTGATGGGTCCCTTCAGGTCCGGGCAGTGTCTGGACCGCAGGGAACCTGCTGCTTGAGTGCCCCTATCTTCCAGTTCCAAGACGCCCTATATAGTTTCCTCTTGGGCCAGGGATGTGGTCAGGGGTGGGCAGTATTGGTGATCTCTCCCGCTGTGCAGGATGACATTCATTTTTAATTGAGGATCTTTCCTTCAAATTATGAATCTTTTAGTTGGGGTGGAGCATGATTGTTCAATGACAACTCAGGCTTCTGACTCTTCTTGGGAATTTATAAAGAAGGAATTGTCTATGTGGAATCTCTTTTGTCCCAAGGACTGATGTAAAAAAGAAATTAGTTTTTCCCTTCTGTGGACAAATTCATTAAGGTGTGTGCCTTTAGTCAAAGATCTATTGTGATAAAAAGGCACTATGACTCAAATAACTCTTATAAAGGAAAACAATTCAGTGAGATAAGCTTACAGTTTAGAGATTTAGTCCATTATTTTCATGGCAGGAAGCATGGCAGCATTCAGGCACACATGGTGCTGGAGAGATAGCTAAGAGTTTTACATCTGGGTCAGCAGGCAGCAGAAAGAGTCATTTGGCCTAGCTTAAGCACTTGAAACTTCAAAGCCCACCCCTAGTAACACATCTACTCCAATAAGGCCACACATCCTTATCATGCTACTCCCTGTCAGTCTTGGGGGAGGGTTTTTTTTATTGTACCTACTACAGTGTGTTACAAGTATGCCCGGGACCCTTCAAGAAGTCGTGAAGAACAAATTCATGATGCTCCCCTGGAGAAGATACCATGTAGAGTGAAAGTGATCATATTAACTCATTTGTAAGTAGAATATCATGGAATTGTTTGTTGCAAAAACCCTTGTAAAAAGAGAACAAATTGAAGATGGCAAAGTTCTTGTCTTAATGAACTCACTGGGGGCTTCCCCATAAATTGTCTATTTGAGACTTTTTATTGTGCTTTGCTCATGGCAGTACAGACTGATGCAATTAGTGAAAAACACAGCTACAAGGCACATCCCAAAAGTCTAACCAATAATTACAATAATTACAAGTAGAGTAGCACACACACACACACACACACACACACACACACACACACACACATATATATATATATATATATATATATATATATATATATATATATATTCTATTTGGATGCTGAGGAACAAAGAAAGAAGGCACCTCTCAATTCATTTAGCTCAGCCAGACATGTAGGGTGGTTATTTTAATATTTTATAATATAAAATGAGACATCAAAGAAATTTCAAGATTCCAAGGCTATTTTAGGAATATTCCTTTAAAGCCATTTTCATTTCCCAGAAGTTATTTTTATTCTCACTTTAAACAAACAAGCAAACAAACAAACAAAGAAACAAACAATATAAAGGACACTTTGACAAGAAATGTCCATGGCGGAAGTGTGTGAAATTTTTTAAAATGATGCATTCTTTTTAGCAAAGGAAACAGAAGATAAACAATACAACAAAGAGTCATCATAACCCTTATCAATTTTCCACATCTGAAATGTCTATCTGCCAGGCATCTTTGGATTCCAGGCTGCCTCTCTCTTGGTTGGGTTCAGGCCACCAGAACTTGGCTGCAGGGCTGCTGTTCCCCAGGACAGTGCTGAAAGTCTCAGGCTGTTTAGCAGCCACCTAAGAACGTGAAGGCTTCCACCCAAGACACCTCAAGTATTGTCTCAACTGAGGAATCATCTGCAGTACTGGCATTAGTGTGAAATCTTGTGAAAAGTATGTCTCAACATAACACTGGCTGTGCCCTTCCTTGTCACTCTCCACAGAGCCCGAGCCCATGGTTCATCCTCATACTATGTAGCACAGAGTCTAGACTAAATGCTTAGCAGTTATGAAATTTCTTTTAAAATGACACATTTATTAAAAATAGCATATGCAATATTAATAAATGGAAGTGTGCTGGAGAGGAGAGAAGGGCTTTGGTGTTATTCCTACCCACACTGGTGGCTTCTAGGGAACCACAGGACCTGGTTTGGACACATATTGTGTAGGAAATTTCCATACAAGTACCCAAGGGAAACTTATCAGAATTAGCCTTTCTGGGTCTGAATCTTGATTCAAAACCCTATAACCTCTGTGAATTGAGAAGGCAATATTTAGTTTTATCATAATTTGGTTTATTAAACTTTCCAGTGAACGTTTCCACTAGTAAATAGAGATCCTGAGAGTATTGCATACTATGAGATGGGTAAACTCATACTTGTCACATAGTGAGAAATTAATTCATGCCATGTCTTATGTGCTTATGCTTCCTTGGACAAACGTAATAATGTTAGCAATAATAACCTCTGTACAACACCTCAATACTCACTGGAACTGTAGTGAATATCCATTCTTTGAGCTATTGTTTCATGGTATCTTCTGACCTCACAGTCTCTGTAAAGTAAATGTCTCCTAGATCTGTTTTACAGATGAGGAAATGAAGGGTCATAAAAGTTCAGCCAGTCCATAGACTAGGGAGAAAACAAAGAAAGGATAATCTGACCCCCAAATGAACATCTCTGCATTCTACTCACAGACTATGGTCTTCCAATTTGTTTTTCTTCTGAGGGATTTTCTTTCTTTTTTTTCTTTTGTATTTTTTATTAATCATTTTATTCACTTACACTTCAAATGATATTCCTCTTCCTGGTTACCCCTCTACCAATCCTCCCCCCATCTCATTCCTCCTCCCCTTCCCCTTTCCTTCTATGAGGGCGTCCCTCCATCAATTCATCCACTCCCACCTTATCCCTCTAGCATCCCCCTACTCTGGGGCATCAAGTCTCCCTCTCCTCCTTTTGATGTCAAATAAGACCATCCTCTGTTACATATGTATCTGGAATTCTGGCTCCCTCCATGTATACTCTTTAGTTGGTGGTTTAGTCCCTGGGAGCTCTGAGTGGTCTAATTAGTTGATGATGTTCTTCTTTTGGGGTTGCAATCCCCTTCAGCCCCTTCAGTCCTTCCCCTAGCTCTTCCATTGAGGTCCCAAGGCTCAGTCTGATGGTTATCTGTAAGTATCTGCATCTGTATTGGTCAGGTACTGGTAGAACCTCTCAAGGAACAGCCATATCAGGCTCCTGTAAGCAAGCACTTCTTGGCATCAGCAATAGTTTGGGTGTTTGGTATCTGCAGATGGGATTGGATGGATTCCTAGGTGGGGTGGTCTCTGGATGGCCTATCCTTCTGTCCCTGTTTTTCCTTTGCACAGAAACATTTCTGAGTTTAAAATTTTGAGATGCATGGGTGCCCCCATCTCTCAACTGGGGGCTGTGCCTATCTACTGGAGGTAGTTGGTCTCTATGGGTTGTATCTCCTCTTTGCTGGGTATTGCAGCTAAAGACACTGCCATCGGCTCCTGGGAACCTCTCATTTCCCTGGAGTCTGGGACTTTTTAGTGGCTACCTCAGTTTCCCATCCTCTTCTGCTACACGTTTCTATTTAATTTCCTGATCTTCTGTACTTTTAAGCCTTTGAGGAATTTTCTAAGCGATGATTCTAAAGATGAAGTGTGTAGGTCCTGGTGGCTTTAGGCAGGAATGATACTCAGGGATGAGTAATCTCACTGATGTCCTTTAAACATTCCAGAGTAGATGATAGTAATTGTGTATCCAATGGCTCTATCCCTTCTTTTATATATCAATGAAGAATGATGTCGTGATTGTATAAAATCTTGACAAAAGGAAATACGTCTCCACATTCTTCATTCCAGGATAATTCTTTGCTGCAAATTAACCTTATAGATCTAGAATTTCTTTACTCAGATGTCAATAGGTAAGACTGTACAACATGAAATCTGTCATCAAAAAAGAGTTCAAATAAAGATTTGGTTATGTCTTATCTCTGTGGTATTTAAGTCTTTTTAATCTCTGAATTCATATTTTTGCATTTTTGCTTTTATATTATAAAGCTATCTCCCAACATGGTGACTACGGAGTTAAGTTCAATAAAAAGATCTGACTTCAGTGCTTAAAGTCCTTAGTATATGGGACCTATTACTAAAATTATTAAATTTATCACTCTCAGTTGCAAGAATCTGCTTTTAGCAAAATTTCATCCAATGCAAACTCCTTTCCCAGGAGTCTGTGTTCTCTGTCTGGCTGAGAAGGCACCAGGCCATTCTCTGTTCCTTGGATAAAGGCATTTCTACCATCAAATAACCCCACTGAATCCACCCAGCATTTCCCTCTTTCCAACCCCCTCCTTCCTAACTACACTTTGGCACTTCTTCAAGGGGCCTCTGTAATGAGCAGGTTCCCAGAGGAAGCTGTTTCCTGAAAGGCTTATAGCATTTAAAAGAAAACAAGTTTAGGGTCTCAACATTCTTGTTTTTGAAGAAAGAAAGAAAAGGGGGCTTAATCTGCAGGCCTGGCAGCTGCAGCAGGAGACTCAGGCTTTCCTGGTCACAAACCTAAAGAACCACCATCTCATCATGCATGCTATTTCCCAGCTCCTTTGCAACTTTATTCTGGTTTGCTGCTTTGCCTGGGAAGGGTTTGGTGGGAAACCCGATCTCTCCCCTAGTTCTTTGTTCCTCAAATTAGGGCTGGGTACTGTTGCCACTCCAGTCAGCATGAATAGCCCTTTCCTTATAGCACTGTGAAACACAAGGGCATGGGTGTGGGCATTGTTTCTTTGATGGGCTTAAAGACTGTGGAACAGTAGGGGAAAGCCTATGTGTAGAAACCAGACAGACTTCTGTGCCTATTGGATACATCACAACCAGAATTTGGCACCTCCGACAAATAGTTTATTCTCCCTTCACTGAACTGTCTTTCTTAGTTCAACAGGAGCCATGGTGTCTACTTTGGTTACGTTGTAAAGAGGACACACAACAATGCATACAGAGTGCTTATGCAGTGTTTTGGCAACTATCTACTTAATACATTTTAACTTATTAATGACATTATTTATATAAAACATCTTCTAGGTTCCTTTGGGGGTACTTTACAGTCTTAAGCACTGGAAATCAAAAGGATACAAAAATCAGATGTACTATAATTGCAACCATGCAACATCAGCATAGACTGTGCTTTATATATCGGGTAAGGAATGTTAAAAACAAATGATATAGTCAGCTATAAACCTATTGAACATTGAAGTTATATGGGACCTTGGGACCACATAACATATTTTAAAATTAGTAAAAATGGCACAGCGGAGAATGGAAAATTTGTATTTATGGTTACATGTGACACCATGGAGAACTTTAGCCTGTCACTAATAAACCAAACACTGTCCCCTTCCTCAGTTCCGACGTTTGTCGCTTCAATAAGAGATAAAATAGTTTGAAAGGGGAAAACAACGGCAATGAAGCAGAAATCCTAAAGCCAGCATGCTATTTAGGACTTCTTCTGGAGGAGGGAGGAAGGATCAGGCTCAGACCTTGATGAATGATGGCCTAGCAGAAAAATATCTGGACAGAGAGGGATGCAAAACAATGCCACATCCCATTTTGGGACTCCCGATGACACAGGAATCTAATATTTTAAGCAGACTCTTGGTCACAAGTGTCTTTTTCTCCTATAATCAGTTCTGCTTCATGTAATACTGAGCTCAGTGGGTGATAAATCTCAAGTAAATGGGCATCATGTTCAGAAGTCCTTGCTTTGATAACTCTCTGGCATCTAGAAACAACCCCAAAGGAAGACTCTTCAGCACCTCTAAGCTCTTTCTCAGGGCTATGCAAGAGAGAGTTTGCCAGCTGTATTAAAGAGTCATTAAAAACCCTTTTATCTGTCACTTAAATCTGTGAATTTGAAGGTAGTTGCATCTCTTTTTCCCATGTCAGACCCCACACAGACTTTACATTGGAAGCCTTTTTATGCTTCCCGAAAGCATTGTCTGCCCTGCAGGTTATTAGTCATGCATCCCAAATCTATTAAGGAAAGGTGAAATTCAATATTCAGTATGATTCATAGGTACTGGGCTATGGGAGAGTCCATAAATATGAAGGAAGTTAGTTTAGAAACATGTAGATTCTTGAGTAAAGTTTCCTGCTGATCTTAGGACTTTCAGTTGGGGAACTCCTTCAAATATAATTATCGTCACATGGGGGTTTGTAATACAGTAGTTTTTAGGAACTCAAGTCCAAATTATTTTCGATTTTTTACTTAGGGTTTTATTCCTATGAAGAGAAACCATGACCACAGCAACTCTTATAAAGGAAACATTTAATTGGAGTGGACTTAAAGTTCAAGGATTCAATTGATTATTGTCCTGGCAGGTAGCATGGCAACACATCGGCAGACATTGTCTTAGGAGAGGTCTAAGTCTAGCATGACTGAACCAAGATGCTTGGGCCATTTTTATCTCCTCCGTTGTTGTTTTATAAGGATAGATATCTAGGTTCAGTTGACATTAGTAATGATATCTAGTAAATGATGAAATGGCAAGTGAAAATAGGTTTCTCTCCATACACAGACAGTAAGAACTTAAAACTGAATATACCTCTACAGCTCATTAACATGGACAAGTAGAGCTGTTGCCTACATAAAACTATTATGTGCGGCTCCCTGCTGTTCATTCTTATTAGCATTTACCTTGCTTGCTTTCCCCCCAATAATTTATGTATTCACTTTACATCCTGATCATAGCCCTTTTTTCCTCCCAATTCACCCTTCACATGGCACTCCCCCTTGCCCTTCCATTCACCTCTGAGAAGGGGACATCCCCTATGGATACCAACCTACCCAGGCACCTCGAGACACTGCAGGACTAGGCAATCTTCTCCCAGTAAGGGACATGCTGATCTTGGTATATCTTCATTTGAAAAGTGTCTCTTCAGTTTTGCTGTCCTTTAATTAATTGAGATATTTGCTCTCTTGTTGACTTCTTGGATTCTTTACATAATTGTCTTACTTAGTGTTACAATTGCTGTGGAAATACCAAGGCTTTGCTCACAGTGACATATAACAGTTCTTCATCAAAAGCAGTGAAGGCAGGAACTCAAGCTGGGTAGAAATCTGGAATCAGAAGCTGGTGCAGAAGCCATAAAGAGGACTTGCTCCCAATGGCTGCTCAGCCTGCTTTCTTATAGAATCCAGGACTGCCAGCCTAGGGATAGAACCATCCATGATGGGCTCGACCCTCCAATATCAATCACTAACTAAGAAAAAGCCTTATAGCTAACTGAATGTCATGCAGACATTTTCTCAGTCGAGGCCCCTTCTTCTCTGATGACTCTAGTTTGTGTCTAGTTGACGTAAAGCTATCTAGTACAAGACAGTTATAGAAGTTACTCCCTAAATTAATCTAGCAAGGTTTGCCACCATTCTCAGGATTGCTGCTGCACTGTGTTGGCTGTTTCTTTTGTTGTTTGGTAGCCTTTTGAATTTGACCCAATCCTCTTTATAGAGAAAAGGTGGTTTTCTAGTTTTTAAAAATTCCCTTTCCTTGATCCACTTGGACTTAAGCTTTGTACAGGGTGATAAGCATGGATCGATCTGCATTCTTCTACATGTTGCCCTCCAGTTGAACCAGCACCATTTGCTGAAAATGCTATCTTTTTTCCACTGGATGGTTTTGGCTCCTTTGTCAAAAATCAAGTGACCATAGGTGTGTGGGTTCATTTCTGGGTCTTCAATTCTATTCCATTGGTCTATCTGTCTGTCTCTGTACCAATACCATGCAGTTTTTATCACTATTGCTCTGTAATACTGCTTGAGTTCAGGGATAGTGATTCCCCCTGAAGTCCTTTTATTGTTGAGGATAGCTTTAGCTATCCTGGGTTTTTTGTTATTCCAGATGAATTTGCAAATTGTTCTGTCTAACTCTTTGAAGAATTGGATTGGTATTTTGATGGGGATTGCATTGAATCTGTAGATTGCTTTTGGTAAAATGGCCATTTTTACTATATTAATCCTGCCAATCCATGAGCATGGGAGATCTTTCCATCTTCTGAGGTCTTCTTCAATTTCTTTCCTCAGTGTCTTGAAGTTCTTATTGTACAGATCTTTTACTTGCTTGGTTAAAGTCACACCGAGGTACTTTATATTATTTGGGTCTATTATGAAGGGTGTCGTTTCCCTAATTTCTTTCTCGGCTTGTTTCTCTTTTGTATAGAGGAAGGCAACTGATTTATTTGAGTTAATTTTATACCCAGCCACTTTGCTGAAGTTGTTTATCAGCTTTAGTAGTTCTCTGGTGGAACTTTTGGGATCACTTAAATATACTATCATGTCATCTGCAAATAGTGATATTTTGACCTCTTCTTTTCCGATCTGTATCCCTTTGATCTCCTTTTGTTGTCTGATTGCTCTGGCTAGAACTTCAAGAACCATATTGAATAAGTAGGGAGAGAGTGGGCAGCCTTGTCTAGTCCCTGATTTTAGTGGGATTGCTTCAAGTTTCTCTCCATTTAGTTTAATGTTAGCAACTGGTTTGCTGTATATGGCTTTTACTATGTTTAGGTATGGGCCTTGAATTCCTATTCTTTCCAGGACTTTTATCATGAAGGGGTGTTGAATTTTGTCAAATGCTTTCTCAGCATCTAATGAAATGATCATGTGGTTCTGTTCTTTCAGTTTGTTTATATAATGGATCACGTTGATGGTTTTCCGTATATTAAACCATCCCTGCATGCCTGGGATGAAGCCTACTTGATCATGGTGGATGATTGTTTTGATGTGCTCTTGAATTCGGTTTGCCAGAATTTTATTGAGTATTTTTGCGTCGATATTCATAAGGGAAATTGGTCTGAAGTTCTCTTTCTTTGTTGGGTCTTTGTGTGGTTTAGGTATAAGAGTAATTGTGGCTTCGTAGAAGGAATTCGGTAGGGCTCCATCTGTTTCAATTTTGTGGAATAGTTTGGATAATATTGGTATGAGGTCTTCTATGAAGGTTTGATAGAATTCTGCACTAAACCTGTCTGGACCTGGGCTCTTTTTGGTTGGGAGACCTTTAATGACTGCTTCTATTTCCTTAGGAGTTATGGGGTTGTTTAACTGGTTTATCTGTTCCTGATTTAACTTCGATACCTGGTATCTGTCTAGGAAATTGTCCATTTCCTGAAGATTTTCAAATTTTGTTGAATATAGGTTTTTATAGTAAGATCTGATGATTTTTTGAATTTCCTCCGAATCTGTAGTTATGTCTCCCTTTTCATTTCTGATTTTGTTAATTTGGACACACTCTCTGTGTCCTCTCGTTAGTCTGGCTAAGGGTTTATCTATCTTGTTGATTTTCTCAAAGAACCAACTTTTGGTTCTGTTGATTCTTTCTATGGTCCTTTTTGTTTCTACTTGGTTGATTTCAGCTCTGAGTTTGATTATTTCCTGCCTTCTACTCCTCCTGGGTGTATTTGCTTCTTTTTGTTCTAGAGCTTTTAGGTGTGCTGTCAAGCTGCTGACATATGCTCTTTCCTGTTTCTTTCTGCAGGCACTCAGCGCTATGAGTTTTCCTCTTAGCACAGCTTTCATTGTGTCCCATAAGTTTGAGTATGTTGTATCTTCATTTTCATTAAATTCTAAAAAGTTTTTAATTTCTTTCTTTATTTCTTCCTTGACCAGGTTATCATTGAGTAGAGCATTGTTCAATTTCCACGTATATGTGGGCATTCTTCCCTTATTGTTATTGAAGACCAGTTTTAGGCCGTGGTGGTCCGATAGCACGCATGGGATTATTTCTATCTTTCTGTACCTGTTGAGGCCCGTTTTTTGACCAATTATATGGTCAATTATGGAGAAAGTACCATGAGGAGCTGAGAAGAAGGTATATCCTTTTGCTTTAGGATAGAATGTTCTATAAATATCCGTTAAGTCCATTTGGCTCATGACTTCTCTTAGTCTGTCGACATCACTGTTTAATTTCTGTTTCCATGATCTGTCCATTGATGAGAGTGGGGTGTTGAAATCTCCCACTATTATTGTGTGAGGTGCAATGTGTGTTTTGAGCTTTAGTAAGGTTTCTTTTACGTATGTAGGTGCCCTTGTATTTGGGGCATAGATATTTAGGATTGAGAGTTCATCTTGGTTGATTTTTCCTTTGATGAATATGAAGTGTCCTTCCTTATCTTTTTTGATGACTTTTAGTTGGAAATTGATTTTATTTGATATTAGAATGGCTACTCCAGCTTGCTTCTTCTGACCATTTGCTTGGAAAGTTGTTTTCCAGCCTTTCACTCTGAGGTAGTGTCTGTCTTTGTCTCTGAGGTGTGTTTCCTGTAGGCAGCAGAATGCAGGGTCCTCGTTGCGTATCCAGTTTTTTAATCTATGTCTTTTTATTGGGGAGTTGAGGCCATTGATATTGAGAGATATTAAGGAATAGTGATTATTGCTTCCCGTTATATTCATATTTGGATGTGAGGTTATGTTTGTGTGCTTTCATTCTCTTTGTTTTGTTGCCAAGACGATTAGTTTCTTGCTTCTTCTAGGGTATAGCTTGCCTCCTTATGTTGGGCTTTACCATTTATTATCCTTTGTAGTGCTGGATTTGTAGAAAGATATTGTGTAAATTTGGTTTTGTCATGGAATATCTTGGTTTCTCCATCAATGTTAATTGAGAGTTTTGCTGGATACAGTAACCTCCACATCAAACCAGACACACTCAAACTAATAGAAGAAAAACTAGGGAAGCATCTGGAACACATGGGCACTGGAAAAAATTTCCTGAACAAAACACCAATGGCTTATGCTCTAAGATCAAGAATCAACAAATGGGATCTCATAAAACTGCAAAGCTTCTGTAAGGCAAAGGACACTGTGGTTAGGACAAAACGGCAACGAACAGATTGGGAAAAGATCTTTACCAATCCTACAACAGATAGAGGCCTTATATCCAAAATATACAAAGAACTCAAGAAGTTAGACCGCAGGGAAACAAATAACCCTATTAAAAAATGGGGTTCAGAGCTAAACAAAGAATTCACAGCTGAGGAATGCCGAATGGCTGAGAAACACCTAAAGAAATGTTCAACATCTTTAGTCATAAGGGAAATGCAAATCAAAACAACCCTGAGATTTCACCTCACACCACTGCGATTGGCTAAGATCAAAAACTCAGGTGACAGCAGATGCTGGCGAGGATGTGGAGAAAGAGGAACACTCCTCCATTGTTGGTGGGATTGCAGACTGGTAAAACCATTCTGGAAATCAGTCTGGAGGTTCCTCAGAAAATTGGACATTGAACTGCCTGAGGATCCAGCTATACCTCTCTTGGGCATATACCCAAAAGATGCCTCAACATATAAAAGAGACACGTGCTCCACTATGTTCATCGCAGCCTTATTTATATTAGCCAGAAAATGGAAAGAACCCAGATGCCCTTCAACAGAGGAATGGATACAGAAAATGTGGTACATCTACACAATGGAATATTACTCAGCTATCAAAAACAACGAGTTTATGAAATTCGTAGGCAAATGGTTGGAACTGGAAAATATCATCCTGAGTGAGCTAACCCAATCACAGAAAGACATACATGGTATGCACTCATTGATAAGTGGCTATTAGCCCAAATGCTTGAATTACCCTAGATCCCTAGAACAAACGAAACTCAAGACGGATGATCAAAATGTGAATGCTTCACTCCTTCTTTAAATGAGGAAAAAGAATACCCTTGGCAGGGAAGGGAGAGGCAAAGATTAAAACAGAGACTGAAGGAACACCCATTCAGAGCCTGCCCCACATGTGGCCCATACATATACAGCCACCCAATTAGACAAGATGGATGAAGCAAAGAAGTGCAGACCGACAGGAGCCGGATGTAGATCGCTCCTGAGAGACACAGCCAGAATACAGCAAATATCGAGGCGAATGCCAGCAGCAAACCACTGAACTGAGAATAGGTCCCCTATTGAAGGAATCAGAGAAAGAACTGGAAGAGCTTGAAGGGACTCGAGACCCCAAAAGTACAACAATGCCAAGCAACAAGAGCTTCCAGGGACTAAGCCATTACCTAAAGACTATACATGGACTGACCCTGGACTCTGACCCCATAGGTAGCAATGAATATCCTAGTAAGAGCACCAGTGGAAGGGGAAGCCCTGGGTCCTGCTAAGACTGAACCCCCAGTGAACTAGTCTATGGGGGGAGGGCGGCAATGGGGGGAGGGTTGGGAGGGGAACACCCATAAGGAAGGGGAGGGGGGAGGGGGATGTTTGCCCGGGAACCGGGAAAGGGAATAACACTCGAAATGTATATAAGAAATACTCAAGTTAATAAAAAAAATATAATATGAAAAAAAATTCCCTTTCCATTAAAGAGACAATCAAGAGAAAAACACAGCAGAGCTTGGAGAATCTGGTACTGATCAGGGATTTTTACTTTTCATAGCCGAGCTCTTTAAAAAAATTCATGTAATCCTTTGAGTTTGTCTGCCTCAAGTATAAAGAGAGGCATTAACATCTAACTTGATACATTTTTGTAACGCTCAAATAAACTACGGTATATCAACAAACTGGCAAATAAGAAACCTGAACATGGCAATGATTTTAACAATTGGCTTTTAAAGAAATTTTGGAGGAGTATTTATAAAAATTCATAGATGATACTAAACAAAGACAGAAACTAGCAAAAAGAACAGAAGGTTGTTTTCTATGCCTGGTCTGTGTCATTAGATGATCAACCAAATGCAATTTTAACAAGACCCAGTCTGATAGTGATTAAAGTCTAAAGTAAAACAGCAATCCTTCATTTATACTTAGAAAAAAACATGATCATTGTTTGGGCTTGAGTCCTCTTGATAGCAGGCTTGCTAAATCTTTCCATTATAAACAGGCATATTTACAAGGGGACTTAAATCTCTAGTTGAAAGAGGGTGATTAGGAGATACACAGTGGAAAAATAAGTCAAGAAAGGCCGTGTTAGCTGATTTGAAGAACCACTACACCTCCATAAAAGTCAAATACCAAACAGCCCTGTGTGTTAAGGTGAGAGACAACATCTAGTGGAAATACCACTTTTCTTTCTGTCCCTATCTTCTGGTTTAAGTAGATTTAATGAAAATCATAATGGAGTATAAGTAAATAATGAATGTAAGTCTGATGTGAGAACACTGTAATCCCAGTTCGTAGGACAAAGAGGCAGAAAGATCAGAAATTCAAGGCTCTCCTCACCAACATAGTGAGTTCAAGTTTAGCCTATTTCAAAAAGCAAAAACAAACAAAGCATATAGACAAAGAAAAACACTTTCTAAATTATTCTTCTTCTTTTGTTTTCTGGGC
Source organism: Rattus norvegicus (assembly GCF_021556685.1). NCBI lineage: Eukaryota > Metazoa > Chordata > Mammalia > Rodentia > Muridae > Rattus > Rattus norvegicus. Next base: position 83,317,690 of record NC_141538.1, read on the forward strand.
CTAAATAGCTTCTTTATCTTGAAAAAAATATTACATTTTATTTATTCAGTTGGTGTTGGGGGAATATAATATGCAAGTAACATAAAGCACACACAGAGCTCAGCAGTAAACTTCTGAAGGATCTTTCTCTTCTTCCAGCATGTGATGCCTGCAGATAGAACTCAGTGTATCTAGTTTGGCAGCAGGCACTATGAGCTGGTGAGCTATCTTGTCAGTCTCTAGATAGACTTCCCTATCTTTGCCTTGTTGAGTTCAAAACGCTGGCTGCTTGATACCTGATGTGTTCACCCTTATTTCCAAAAAATGTGTCTTAGGTCTACATCAATCAATAATATAATTGTGTTTGGGTGATTAAAGTTTATATTTTCTTTATTATTCAATAGGAAGAAATACATGGTACATTACATTTTCTCCTTTCTTAGTTCCATGGAGCGTTTAAAGTTTACTAGGCTAACTATTGAAATGTGTTCATTTTTTGATCAGTTGCTATTGTTTTCCTTTGCTTGGTTTGCATAATTTTGAGTTGTAGAAAGTTGATTCATCGGGGAGTGAAATGGATGGAAGGAACGGAGCAAATGAACTGAGCAGACACGGGGGCTGAGACAAAGATGGTTTTGAGCTCCTTTGAGTGTCTTCTGCAGTTTGCCGGAGGTTTAAATCTGATTCCCATTGCTTAGGTAGAGCCCTGTCCCATCTTACTGCTAACGATTGCTCTCATGGATATAGCAGGATGAATGCACCATTGCTGGCTGGTCGCTTAGGGAGCCACCAGCCCTCAGCAGTCTCTTTGGGTTTGCATCAGCCTCCGTGGCGCCTCTCTTTATAAACCCCATTCAGCCAGTGCTGCTTAGCTAGCTTGTTCTGGTACTTGGCTCTGTCATCAATAGACATGCAGTGACTTCCAAATAGGTTTCACTTAGCTGCTTGCCTCAACCCTCTCTGTTTTGGATTTTTTAGGCATATCAAGTTGGTCATTTACAAATCCCTCAAGTAGCCTGCATATTCATAATATGGCTGATGGGGATTAAGGTAGGACTCCAAATGTACTTCAAGCAAAATTCTTTCATGTGCATTGTAGATAATTTGCTTTTTGAATTAAGCAAATAGTTGACCAATCAGTATATCACCTCCTATGTTGTGTGGATGACGAGCTTCTTATTTTGAAATGCCTAATCAGCATCCATCACACATATCCTGCTCATTTCCCTTTTTTATCCTCCTTTGATCACTTAATTTTCTGAAACAGAACAAGATTCTGGACCTGCCAAAATTCAGCAGACACAGTCAACAAGTGAATGTGCCCTATAACCAGAGTGTGACAAAAAGCCATTCTAGGGAAAGTGAATGTGGCCCCTGTTGGGAGTCAAGTTGATATTAGGCTTTCTCAGAGCCCCTGTTGAAAGGACAAAGGGTGTGTCAGTTCTGTGTCTTTGCCCAGGCACAGACTTGGCAAGGTCTGGTCTGGGGCCAGAGCAGGACCTGGGCCTCTAAGGAGCTAAGGTTTCCCTTCCTGGGAACTGAGATTTCTCCCCTGAAAGGCTGTGGTAATTAGTTCCAAGTGTTTGAAGTATCCTATGTTCTCTTTGCCAATATTGTCTGACTTAGCTTTCTGCTGACCTCAGTCCTACAAATAGTGTATAAGATGCTATATATCTTGATAAACATGCATATGTTATCAACTATCTGCCTTCTTTGTTTCTCATTCCCAGTCATTCTACTCTACCTGACAGTTTAGGTCAGGGTCAAGTAAAAGTATTAGGGAAGGTGATTTGTAGAATTAAGTGAAGTTTTTCTTCCAACGGAAAGGTTTGCACAAACTTAGATATGAAAACCAATAGAAATTGATAATGTTGAAGACTTTGCTTAGGGGAAAATATTGAGCTTTATGGGCAATATTTGTACAGATAAGAAAGTAAGATTACCATGTATTCTATACACTTAAAAGGACTCTTTCTACTTTGGGTAAAACATTCAATAGGAGTATTGAGGCTGGAGGTTCTAATGAGATTAGAAGGGAGATTTGAGCCAAAGTATAAAATTCTTGTAGAAATTCAAACAAAAACATCCCTATTCTTGCAGAAATGAATCTGCTCATATCCACATACCACCTGAGGAAGATCTGTCTATATTCATTCTCAGAGGCACTATCATGTCCAGAATGGTTAAAACTACAATCATTTTGTGGGGAAGGGCTTCTTAATCATGTCAATCCCCTGTATTTTCAATCATCCATTCACTTGACAATTGTATATTGAGTCCAACTCCTAGCCAAGTCCTATGTAAGAATGTATGGACTTATTTTTCAATGAGACATGTTCTGTATGCCAGTTTTTGTAGGCAAGAAAGAAAAGGAAATCAATAGTTATAATTTAAATTCTATAAAAAATAGTATGCTATTCTAAATTCTGTAGTCAACGCTTTTCAAGGGAAGGCAGAGAAGGGAAATGGAAGAGCATGAGTCAGAGAGAGAGGAGGTAATAAGCCAGTGAGTGCTGGGCTAAGAGAAATATTATGGGTAGTGGACACATTTGTAAAGAGACAATAAGCACATAAAGACATGTTATATGATACTGTGAAAAGTCTGCTAATGAAAGACAGAATGGCCTCATGAGTGAGTTATAAGAGGTGTGGCTAGAAAGGTAAGCAAGGGTGATTGCTCAGGAAACCATCTGTTCCTCATGAATAACTATAAATATTCTTAAAGTCTGTGAGGTTGATAGACTCTCAGCTCATAGGGAGTATCTTCCTAGACACATTCTGTATTTGCAACACTTAGTTGCAGATACACTTAGGAAGCATTTAGCTTGTAAAAGATCAACTGTGATGCAAGGATTCTCAAGCGCATAAGAAACTCAATACTTCTCAGCTGTAACTTGTTGTCATTTTCTTAAAAGAGGTCAAGGCCATCATGGTTCATGTTAGCAGAATCACACAGTACCTATTTTATAGCCTGCTAGAATTTCTCAACAGTTTATCTCTCTTCTTATACTTAGCATACCAAGCCACATTTAGTTCACAGGATTCTTTGCTCTTGTACTAGAAGACTAAACACTCTACGCTTACCACATGCTGATCTTTGATTTTGTTATTAAATGAAACGCCACACTATTCTATGAAATAATTTAAATGATACATGCTAAGATCTTAGCACAGAATATGTCCCCTTCTGAACCCAGGCACCTAAGAATGTTCAACTGGAGAGAGACTGACTGAAGTGTGGAAGAACGATAAAAGCATGGCTATGTCATAGACAGAGGGACAGACAGAGCAGTACTATCCATTTACACTAGAAGAATACGGTGGAAATTGGGTAGGGTAGTCACAAAGTAGGATTTTCCCTCACCTCCTTGAATCTGACAGGAACCTAGGGAGCAGGGAGAGGAGTGCACATCCACTGGGGTCAAGAGGAACAGAAACAAAACCCCAAAATTAGATGGTATCTAGTTTTAGTGCTGGTAAGAGATCCTTTTGACAAAGACCCTAATGAAAAAGGTAAGCAAAGGCATATGGGTGGGTCTCCCAAATCTAAGAACCTGGACCACAGAAAGCCCCACACGAAGCTTAAACTCAGATTCTGGAATTGATGCAAGATGTGGGTCTCACACAAACTCCTCTCAGCAGGAAGGGCATACTGACTTAACTAGTTTGAATTGATGAATCCACCAGTCCTCTCTCCACTTGCAGAGCCTGCTATAAAAAGCAATCCAGATGGTATGAGCAACCACATTCTTCTCTAAAAGGAAGAAAGACTGACTGATAGTATACTATGTCTTACTGTATTTTCTTCTTTTTAGATATTCTTTAGAGAGAAATCTTCCTATCTACTTATCATATCAAATATACAAATACAAATCTACTTATCAAAAACATATATACAAATGCAAATATGTAATATAGTACTTATTTCATTTAGAAACAAATATTTTTGCAGTTCAATTGCTTGATTTTAGTTTGTTTCTCACTTCAATAGGCCTTCTTGACTATCCTTTCTTTTTCTGCAAAAGTCTCTATAATTTTCCTTATTGTTCCTTTTATTTCTGGCCCATTTTTTTAATTCTTCATATTTTTCTCCCTTTCTCATTACTCCCGTCTTCTTATGTATTACTATTGGATACTGTTAACTGTAAAATACCATAAATTATGCTTATTTCCTACTAATTACCTATGTGCTGTTGTCTCCTAATCTTACTAGGGATAGAAGATGCACAGGTGTCTTCTGCTGAGTTAGCCCTTGGATTCCTGCCAGGGCACTGTGCTTGTTGCTGTGGTTGGCTGTCCTCTAAATTAGTGGTGATGAGCAGAGCATAAATGAAGAACACTTGCTAGGAAGAGATGAGTAACAAAAGAAATAAGGAAAAGAAGAAAATAGAAAATTACAAAAAAGTAAAAATTGGAAGATAGGTTAATTCTGACAAATGTTTCAGACATAATGGAGAAACATCTAAGGTATAAATAATCAAACACCATGATACCTTTCTATCCTTGTAGCTCTTCTATACCAGAAGCCAAAAATAATGAGATAGTGGATATCTTAGGAAACAATTTGAGAGTTTTACACTTACGGGGTCTCAGTTACCGCAACCACATGGATGATCCAAGCAAACAGGTAAGGGAAGCAACGGGTTTGATTTTGGAACTGTGCAATAAAATTATCGAAGGAGGTGATACGGCCAACAGTTTGGAGAAGAAATAAAATATATCACATAAGAATTCAAGATGGAAATTGAGGCTCTGAAATAGAACCGGACAGAAATGCTAGAGGAGTGGAATTAAAAATCTAATAAAATGCATCGTCAATAGGGAATATCAAGAAGAAGAAAAACTTTAGTGCTAGAGAACATAACTGAGACAATCCCACTCCAGATACACACACACACACACACACACACACACACACACACACACATACACACATACACACACACACACACACACACACACACACACACACACAAAATAATGGCTGAGAGAAAGTTGCTCAAAATCTCAGGAATATAGTCAAGACACTAGGGATGGATTCCATAGGCTAGAAGTAAGACTAGATAAAAATCCAAAGTCACAAACAATTTGTCCAAAGAAATTGTAGCCTACAGTTTACCAAAATCTCCCAAAGTGGGGACTCAATCAAATAAGACATTTAGTATTTGAAATTGTAACCTTTAAAAACACATTCCAATAAAGATTAAAAATTGTAAAATGAAGAATAAATATTAAAAGCTGTAGGGAGAAACAACCAATTTGTCCATGAACCGGAACAGAATAACAGCACACATCTCATCAATATTCCTTTTTGTTTGTTTGCTTTGTGTTTTCAAGCCAGGTTTCACTGTGCAGCCCTGGCTGTCCTGGAACTCACTCTGTAGACAAGGCTGGCATTACAGAGATCCACTTGCGTCTGCCTCTCAAGAGCTCAGATGAAAGCCCTGTAACACCATCTGTCCCCCTATCCCCAGTCTCATCAGCATTCTTAAAAGTCAGAAAAGCAAGGGGTAATGTATCTCAAGGCCAGAAAGTAAGAGTGTTATATTCAGCAGCATTATCTTTCAAAATTGATGGAGAAATAAGAATGTTATGAGAACAAAATCAATTCATAATGATCAAGCCAAAACAGTATAGAAAACACAAAAAGGAGTTGAAGAAGAAAAATAATCTCTTTCATGATAGAACAGAAGAAAATGAATTTCATGAGAGAAATAAAGATAGGATTTGTAGGTTGAGCTCAATCATGTTTAATGCATGATTGATTATAAATTAATGCAAACACAATTAATAGAAAAGGAAGGAACGCACAAATAGTAATCCAACAAATCAGACCAACCACAGCAAAACACAGCAATCAGAAAAGTGCTGCCAGTCATAATCTTAAATGTGAATGGCCTCAATTCACCACTTTACAGATGCAGGCTAGCTGGCTATTTTTAAACACAAATCTGATTCTTTTTTCTTCAAGAAAAAACACTTCATTGAAAAGACAGTCTGGGAGATCAAATGTATATGTTAACCTACTGAGTAAACAGAAATGAAAATCAAGCTTGTTAACTATTCTCATACCTGATAAAGTAGATCGAACATCAAAATTAACCAGAAAAGATAAAGAAGCCCCCCCCAGAATATTCATGATGAGAATTATTCATCAAAATTTAGAACAATTAAAACCAAACTTTGGGGTTTTTAATTTTATAAAACAAATGCAAAAAGTACAAAAGTTCACAGATTACGATGCAGCAATAGTAGACAGCTTTAATATTTTACCTTCATCTATAAATAAGTCTCCCAAACAAAAAATGAGCAAAGAAACTGGAGATATAAATGACATCATAGATTAATTGAATTTAACAAGTATCTATAAAAGTGCTCTATCAAATAGATATGGGACATGCTTTCTTCTCAAACTTTTGCTATAAAATCAAGCACCTTCGCTGGAGAAAAAAAAAGTTTTTGTCACCAATGGCACTGAGAAATCTAGATATCTACATGTAGAAGAACAAAATTAGATTTGAATTTCTCATTCTGAACAAAAACTCAATTAAAATGGATCAAATACCTTAATCCAAGACTCTCTCCCTGTCCAGTCTTTCCCCTTCCAGTTCGTTTCCCTATTTTATCAAAATAGGTGTGTCCTCAGAATAGAATATAACCAGATTTAGCAAGGTATAAAGCTCACCTGCATTTAGTCACTATTTTTAAAATTTTGTTAAGTCAGCCAAGTCTTCACGAACTTTTATGTTCATAAACAAATAACCTGTATTTATTTCAAGGTCATGTTATTTTAAGTATAGAAGAATGCTTTGTGATTACAAACACAAAGAGAAGTATTTTCAGGTTTTGTAAGAAAATTACTATGAGATGAGTTGTTATACCCTGATGCTAAAGGAATTGAAGACTTTTTTCATTTTTCTTTAAGATTTAATTGTACAAACCTGAATCATCTGTAGTCACCATTCTTTAATCAAACAATCCTGGCAGTGGTAAGCCATGTACAAACAGCATGGGGAGCCTAAATAGATTCCTACACTAGAATTGGAATGAGCTGAGATCGTTACCTCGATTGTAAGATTTAAAAGAAGAAATCCATAGGTCTCATTCATTAATCATTGCTGAGTGATTACTGATATCGTCTTACTCTACTGTTCATTGTTACATATACTGTCTGAGATTGGATATAGTGCAAAGGGAAGGAGTTTATTTTACTTATCCTTTTAAGGACTAGAAATGCAAAATTAAGTGGTCACCTTTGACAAGGAACTTATGTAGGACAGTAGAAGGACAAATGATCGCATAGGGGAGAAAATGTAGTGGGGCAGACTTACTGTAGAACAATGCATTCTCAGGAAAATGCCTCTAAGAAGACTGTGGGCACCTCTACTCACCTTTTAAAGCCTTCATTTCTTAACAGCAGCACAGGAATTGCACATTAGCATAGCTTTCAGAGTGCGCGGAGCATACTTAAGCCACAGCTGACACTAATAAATATCTGACCAGGTATCAAGTTCTAGGGCATGGAGATAAACCAGGTATGGTCCCTCTCATTGGAATGGAGCTAAAAATACATGCAATGTAGTAGTTGGTGATGGAAAAGTCCCAGTGAGTGAACTGTTTTGCTTTAAGTCTATGGGTTTTTCATAGAAGATCTTTCCATAGCAAATTCTCTTGACTCTAATTTTAGCATTGAGTTGAGTTCAGAGCTTATTTCAAAGAAGTCAATGGGAACTTATGTCAGTTATCACAGAAACACTAAAAATGTCATCTTGGAAGTTTCAAAATCCATGGAAGTAAAACCCTATTGAATAAAACTTCTCTCACAAGTTCCGATTCCTACTTCTTGCTCTTGGATCTCCAAGAGTACTCAAATTTTGATAATATTTTTGAGACTGTGGACCTAGCAGAGGGAATTTCTTCTATCTGTGGACATAACTGTGGCTGAACAATGCATCTACTCTTCATTAGGAACAGACTTGGAATCTTTCACTTCCTGTCATCCACAGCCCACATTGGACTCGCCTAGAATTTTGTGGAGGCGAAAGGCTACCACGGGATGAACACTATAGAATTCAACTGGGAGCCATTCAAATCTCCTCATTCTTGGATCCACCTCCAAGGAGACCCAGACAGCAAGGGCATGACATAAGTCTTGCTTGTCTGCCAAAACTCTGAGAAAATGATGAGGATGAAATTTTATTTGGAAGGAGACAGCTTGAAGAATCAATTTATAACTTTGTGAAAGGGAATTCTGAGACAAAGATTTGTTGGAGTGTAATGTCCAACTCCATTCAGATAAGGGACACATAATAAAGAAAATAAAAGTAATCCTTAGAATTTTGGAAGGGATATGGAAACTTCAGTGCCAATTCTACTATCATTTATATTTTAAGTAAATATTGGGAGGAAGGAATTAGAAAGAAAAGCACATGTGTTTTACAATAAAACAGGCCTACAGATTTATATGGGATAATTGAAGATTTAAGAAGTTTATAATTCCAGAATGTCTGATAGTTATTTGTATTGATAACAATAAAGACTTGGTTTAGCTGAGTCTCTTATGAGAGGGAACAGAATCTCTCTATGAGCAATATGTTGTGCCAGAAGTTGCTACTGATGATTATGATAGAAGTATGTCTTGATATTATCCATCATCCTTGGCAATTAGCTTGACAATGTGGCCATTTGGACAATAGTTTGTGAGTACAGGTCTTATGCTCATTTCTAAGAGAGGTGGTTAAATATCTGATGTGTCTGTCTGCACTCTCCAACTTTCTCCCTTGTTTGAGGCTGGATAGAAAGATGGTGGACAAAGGGAACATACAGATCCTTTGATCACTGCCTGATGAGAATCCTTAAAGAGCTTCCTACTTTGTGTCAGAACCTCAGAGATGAATACACCGCGATATAGATCAATGTTCAACTGTTATAGAAAAGAGGCTTCTATCTGTGGAAATGAACTGCCCAAAATATGTTTTTTAATTTATAGAGATACATTATAAAGATCCATAATCCTATCATATTTCTTTGCTGAATTGCTTTGAATTTACAAATATGTAAATACACGTACTGTTGAAAGTAAAACTGCCCAACAACAAAATCTAAACTACCGTAACTTGTGGTTAGTGTGGCAGCTAATAAAAATCTGGGACCACTTAGAACTTTGTCCCTTTTTATTGTACACCTTTAAGACTTCAGCAGATGTCTTCTTCTCAGAAGTTAAAGGAAGAAACAGTCCCATTGATCCCTCCTTGTCCATTTGCTAGTAACTAGTTGAGTGGAGGACCAGGGACTTGATAGTGAAGCTCTCTAAAAGCTTTGCTTGTATTTTGAGAGATGATATTGCTTTAACTTGTTTTCTTTGAATACAGATGGACAGTTAATGGGAGGGAAGAATGTGACAAAATGTTTAATGACATTAGGTAATTTTATTTTTCTATACAAAATTTAAAATACATAATATAGTTGATCAGAGACATGGAAATAAAAATTTAAAAAGTGGAGTGGTCCCAGGGTGCTGTTGAGGGCAGGGTTAGGCTGTGAAATACTTCTTAAGGATAATGACTCATGGCCTTTTAGGACAGCAATATCAGACCCTTACTCTTAAATTGATGCATGCATGGAATGGAAATTTCTGGTTTCTTTGGAGACTCAGTTGTATCATGTGATATTTTTTATGAGAGTATATTCGTTTTATGAGAGGATATTTTGCTGAACAGACACTTGAGGGTATGTGATGTTTGGAAAGAGTATAAATGGAATCCTATAAACAGTGAGAAGTCACTCTTTATTTTTGACTGATCACAAGGTGATTTTTATTTTATAAATTACTGTTGAAAGAACCATATTGGATGGCTGAATGTTCATCTGTCCCTTATCTCCACAGTTCTCAAGCACCATTATCATTCTCTCCAACCCGATGCTTCTTTAGGGAAAGTCATTTGTTTATTCAGTGAAGGATATTTTATTAAAACCACAAGGTTTGGTATTAATCCTACTTCATTTATTATTGTAAAAGTTTTGTTAAATTGGTTTGCCTTGCAACACTTTGTTAGTCTTTGCTGACAACACTCTTGCATTGGTTCACCTTGCAATGCTTCACTGGTCTCCACTGATCTTTGTTTATCTTGACTTTGTAGAGAGAAATGTGACAAACAACTTCTCATGGTATTTTGGCTGCTTCTTGTCATTTCTCTGGGCTTGTGCCAATTTGGAAGAGACTTAGTTTCTTCTGGATCAAGTCACTGCTACTGGTTCCTGTTAGGTGTTTGCTGATTGTATTGGACTGCCACCATCGATTCATGTTTGATGTTTTAGATGGTACAGCCGATGTCCTCCTGACAGTGAAGATTAGAATCACCCCAGAGAACTTCTGCTAAACAGGTCTACAAGCGTCTTGTCCTATTAACCATCTTTCTCTCTTACCTCTGGCTAGAAGAGAGGTTGAAGAGTTTAAGAGCTCTCATTAAAGTAGGCTTTGAAAAATCCCAGTCTACACACATGTGACAAGCTCCTTGTGCTACTAAAGTTCTTTGGACCTTTGGCAGACTTGAGTGAGACACTAGGAGAGTGAGAGACCAGAGTAAGCTAGAAAGCATAAGACAAGGTAGCTGTTAAGGAAAAACCGAAAACTCCTGAGCAAAAAGCAGAGGGAGTTTTATTCTTGTGGTCCTCAAAATTATGTCATGGGGCACCCAGTACTACACAGGAATGAAATCAAAAATTAAGGCAAGCATGAAGAAAACTATAATAAGGGGAAACATAGCTCTTTATACCAGACTTAGTTTGAAACCCTGGGTTTTCTGTTACAGCTCTCTTTTCCTGAGATGATTTATTCTATGGATGCCCTAAGTTTCAGAGAATTCTTATGATAGTTTTGTTTTGTAACATAGTGTTTGTTTTAAACATGTTAAGCAACTTACACATTTATAATACCTTGTTTGGATTAAGAAGTACATTTCTTATTTAGTTGATAATCAGGTGTTAGCCTAAGTTGTTCCATGTATAACAAGTTATTGTTAGAGTCTCCAGGTAACATGGTGGGATGAGTGGTAAGCCCTTTGTCAGCTCTCTTCAGGTGCTCAGATAATCTATGATTATTAGTACAAGAGCTTTTGCACCAGATTGGTATGATGACCCCTGTGTTAGGTGACAAGGCAATTTTCACTCTGCTTTGAACAGTTACAACCTTTACCAATATTTAGATGAAAAGTGTCAAAGTCAATGTTAGTTCCCAGAAATATAGGCATCAGTTTCAACTGGCCTTGTGTTTCGATTGATCATGGGACCTCAGGAGCTGAGGGACACCACTGTTGGAAATTCTGAGAATGTCACCCACGCAGAGTCCATTCTGGACTCGAAGCTACCCGCCCACAATCCCCATCTGGCTGAGGCTTTGGTCAGTGTGGGAGAAGAGTGGTGAAACCATCCAGCTGAGTCATGACCCAGGGATAACATGGGAATTAAACCCATTGTGGCCCCTTTATCTGCGATCTGGTCTACAACACAGAGGAACTGAGGGAGGTGGAATCCCAGTTTTTCTTCTCTTTTCAGTCCTGAAATGCATTGGAAAGGAAATGAGTGGGGTTCCTGATGGTTATGGAAGAATCAGGCACAGGTAAATGGGATGACTTCTTTCATTTCACCTCCACTCTCTACCAGAAATGTTCTCTGGCCAAACCAAATGTCAAGATTCCCAGAAGATCCAGTCTACTCAAAGCCAAGAGCATGTCCCACCTTCCTGTCGCCACTTGCCGTCCCCAAAGGCCTATCTAGTGAATATGGTCAGGAAGCTTAAAAATAGCTGAGTGTGTGGTGACAAGCTGTGTGGATTTCATTTGTAAAAAATATCCTGAGCAAGGAAATAAAACTTTCAGAAGTTTATATTTCCACTGCCCCAGAGTACAGCTCCTACTTTATGCTGCCATAAGCATTCTGGGTGTCTAGTAAATGGTGGAATGCCTGTGCTGTGTGAAAAAGGCAGAGGCCACTTAAAGCTTGACTGTGGATTACACAGTGAAGAAAGGACACATATTGATCTACAGATCAAAGGCAAAGTGTGCAGTGACTCCAGCATCAGAGAGGCTTGATACATGTTTGTACAACCTATTTTCAAAAGGAAGTATGGCTTCTTGCTTTAGTGTGTTGACACAAAGAGTATTTTTAAATCACAAAATAGGATAAGACATAGATCAGTTCTTGTGCATTTATCATCCAGAATGGCCTTGCTAAGGCATAACAAAGTCCACAATTAGCTGTAGTCTCGTCATTTCAGGTGACGCTTCATGTCTTTATGAAGGACGATCTACTTTCAGGGATTGGTCTTTCCAAGCTTCGGTCCTTGCTATCTGCACCTTTCATCCAACCTATTTAGTCATTAAAATTCAGCCTCAGGAGGTGGAGAGATGGCTGAGAGGCTGAAATCTTTACTGCAGGGAAAAAAATAGTGAACTCAGTTCAGATCCCAGCGTGCCAGAGCACATTTGTAATCATAGTGATGGGGACTTAGAGGCAGGGAGATCCTTGGAGTTTGCTAACCTCCCTAGTAGTCAAACTTTGTCTTAAAAGTGAAGGCATAAAGCAACAGAGGAAGGCACTAGACATCAAATTCTGGTGCATACTTGTGTACACACACATAAATGCATGCCTGTGCACAAGCAAGCACACACACACACACACACACACACACACACATACACACACACATTCAGCTTAGAAGCCTGCTTTCACAGGGAAACACTTCCTTACTGTGATCACTCTTAAGCAACCATCCTGTCATCACTGAACACATGGTAGCACGCTCCCTCTCAAGATGAGCAATAGCCATCTTGATTTTAAAGATGCATGCATGATCTAGCAGGGCTAACTGCTGCTCGTAAGACTAATGAACGAATTAACGATGTCAATGTTTCTGCTACAGAAGAGAAAAAGCCAGAATGCTGGGGTTCTGACTGGTTGAATAAATCCAGGTCCCGGTGGAGTTAATCATATGAACATCTCTGGGCCATTCTCACTCTTACCATGGTATCATTATGGAGAACTGCTATCAACAACTGTGGCAGCATGATAACTAAGAGATCAATGTCTAATTTAAATCACAGATCCTTAATTAGTTGCCACATGGCCGGTACCTATAACTCCTCTATGCCTCAGTTACCCATCCTAACCTGAATGGTTTAGGGATTATACCTAACTCATGAGTGCTGTATGCTAATGGAAGACATTTGCAGGTCAGTGCAAACTATTGTATGCTAGGTACTTCCCCTTGAACCATCACTGCAAAACTAACTCAGCCAGATAGCATCAATATTTTACTACAAGATAGTTCAAACTTAGAAGTACATATTTTTTTTCTAGTGGGAGATTTGAATTCCCATCTTTCTGGATTTAAAATTTGCTATGTATTTCCTCTTGTGGTAGCAAAATGCCGAACTATAAATTGTCTTCTGTGGCTAGTGAAAGCAGTCCTTCCTTGAGATTTGCCGGGGGCATCATGTGGCTAAGGTAACCTGTGTGTTCCAGATGGGAAGCTTGAATAGCTGAGGTTGCCTGAGCTCTTGTCAGCTTTCTGCGTCAGAACTGATGCTAAAGATTCTTCATGCCGCATGGTACAGCTTGGGTAAATACCAAAGCTGGGAAGGTGGAGTGAAAACAGTTAAAACCAAGTCTGCTTTCTGAATAAGGACTTGGGAGACTGTCCTAAAGCTGAAAGGCCTATTGTAAGTGCGAAAGGTTATTAGTCATTGGTTTGAAAGCAGATCTTGCCTGTAGGGTACGAGGTGCCTTCAATTTATGTATGTGCTTGCTTGTTTGTCATCTGGCAGTGATGGTGAGGGTGCCAACACTTTCATTTGAAGGGAAAATGGGTAGAGAGTAAGGCCAGGAGTGTCTGAACCTCAACCTTGCAGAATGGAGACTTAGTCTGGTAAAAAAGACTCACCCTTCGTCTTGTCAAAAGGAAAGGTTCTTGCTGGACCACCCATAGTGCATGAGTGTGTTAAATGCTTGTCCCCCAAGTTGAATCAGGCAAAGCAGGAAAATGTGGTTAGTGTTTTACCAAATGGTAAGGCAGGGCCATAAATGGGAGAAAAATGAACCCTGAGCTTAGAGACAGAAACGATATACAACCTGTCAGGAAGTGAAGTCCACTGTAGGTCTGCAAAGTAGTTCCCAGAAGGCAGTGATGAATGAAGTGACGGCCAGGCAGCTCTGAGCGCAGCATGCCTGCTGTTCTGAGTGGAACCACTGGTCTCTAGAAGGCTCCTTTTCCATCCACAAACCTCACGTCTTCTCAGCCTCTCCAGTTGCATCTTGCTTTGTGTTGCTTTGTGCTCATCCCGTCCTCCCCACCTCCTGCTTTCTTTCATTTGAAGAGTAGAGAGGAGCCTACCTTCAGAAGAGCATTAAAGTCAGAGCCCAGATATGCTCACCAGGGAGTTCAGGCAGCAAGGCATTTCTTTATATTTGTCATCTGTGTCTGGTCTGGAAAATGAGGCACGGGTTGAAAATATTTCCTATGTTTTATTCTTAGGTGCCATATTTCCATAATCTGCAATACTGGAAGACCTCTCATTTTGTTAACTTGGCAAGGGAGGCTCCTCATTTGTTCTGAAATATTCTATGGGTTGGTTCAGTAAATTGCTGGGTAATCTGTACACAAACCTCTTTTTTAATGAACTTTGATTTTATGTGTTTATTGAAGTATTCCAAGCAATCCTTTTGGGCAAAGAGGTATACAGTTGTCCTTTTTTTTAAAATGTGAGATCTATTTCTTTTTCTTTAAACCTCCTTCTTTTTAAAAAGATTTATTTATTTATTATAGGTACATGAGTACACAACAGTAGCTGTCTTCAGACACACCAGAAGAGGACATAAATGTCCAGATGGTTGTGAGTCACCATGAAGGTTCTAGGAATTGAACTCAGGACCTTTAGAAGAGCAGTCAGTGCTTTTAACTACTAACTCCTCTCCAGTCCCAGATCTATTTCTTTTGTGGAATTTTGCTTTCAGTGCATTTTATTTCTTAGAATAAACTTAGGGCATCCAGAAAAGTCACTTTTACAAATATGAGCAAAACTCACCTATTGTTTCAGAATAGCAGGATTTATTAACTACAGCTTCAATCACATCTCTGAAGCAGCTAAACTTTATATGATTTAGCTAATTACATATTTTCATCTGGTCATCAAAAGCCATCTGTGGGTCAGGGGGACAGCTCAGTTAGTAAAGTTGGATGACATCAGTTTCATTCCCAGAACTCATGAGAAAAGAACAAAGCTAAGCATGTTGGTAGGCATCCAGAAAGCTGGCACAGGGGAGGCAGAGACAGGCAGGTCCCTGAGGCTCACTGGCCTGGAAGTTTAGCCTTGAGCCTCACTGGCCTGCAAGTTTAGCCTTATTATCTATGATAATAACAGAAAATAAAAGAAAGGAAAAGAAGGAAGGAAAGAAGGAAGAAAGAAACAAAGAAAGAAAAGGTAAAAGGTCTGTTAATACCTTGGTTCCAAAGGAATGATGATACTACAGGTTGTCCTCTGACCTCCTTGGGTGAATAATGTTTGCCTTAGTTAAGATTTTATTGCTGTGAAGAGACAGCTCTCTCTCTCCCCCCTGCTTCTATGATGATGCTCCCACTCCCACCCACTCACTCCCACCTCAACACCCTGACATTCTCCTACACTGAGAACCTTCACAGGACCAAGGGCTTCTCCTCCTAAAGAAATGTCCAAGGCAACTCTTACACATGAAAACATTTAATTGGGACTGACTTGCAGTTTTAGAGGTTCGGTCTATTATCATCATCAGGAAACATGGCGGCATCTAGGTAGCCATGGTGATGAAGAAGGAACTGAGAGTTCTACATCTTGATCTGAAGGCAGCAGAAGGAGACTCTTCCTCAGGCAGGCAGGAGGAGAATGGAATTTCACATTAGGCAAAGATTGAACACAGGAACCCTCAAAGCCCTCTCCTACAGTGATACACTTCCTCCAATAAGGCCAGACCTGCTCTAACAATGCCACACCTCCTAATAGTACCATTTCCTAAAGGCCAAGCATTCAAATACATGAATTTATAGGGCTCAAATCTACTCAAGCCACTACAATGTACAAGTTGAACACATACCCTCACACATGAGGGTACACAGACAGACATATAAGTAAAAGTTTTGCACTAAGCATTGCCTTTTTTAAAATCTTGAAATGTATTCACTAGTGTTTTCAACTATAAAATGAGTATATGTGTACCATTTTAAAAATTTATTTTTTTCTTCTGAGGAAGAAACAACAAGAAGCAGTTCTGATCATTTTTGAAGGGATGGAAAAGGTTTTGCTCCCTTTCAAAGTACACAAGGAGAAACATACCACTACAGCTACTGAGACTCGCTGTTAGGGGAAGGGAGCCTCATGAGTCTGTTCCTCTATGGAACTGGTCTGGAGTCTTCATAAGCTGAGGGGAGTGCCCCAAGCTGAAACAGGAGACAGTATGTCACCAGCAGGCTGATGCTGAGACAGAATGAATTCTGACAAGATACAGCTAGGGTGGGTTGCTCCTGACATTGGATGGGGCTTAGCAAATTGAATTTGTCAGTCTCTGGTAGTGGAAACTCAAGGACATTTTGACCTCAAGCTCAGCACTGAGAACTCAGCCTGTGCATGTAACCTGGATCCGTAGCAACCTACAGCCGTTTCCCTAACTGGCTGATAATAATCAATCAACATTCTGGAAATATCTTGCTTAAGAATTCTTTGAACTTTGTGAACCACAAGGTCTCGGTCAAATGATTCAGCTCTGCTCCTGTGTAATGCTGATATACAACAGAATGGATATGACTGTTCCTAAATAATTCTGCTTAAATGAAAATTAACTGGTTATTTGGTTTGGTGATACATGCCTTAGGATATTCATGGGAACAGAATTACTATGTTAAAATGGATATACATTTCTAGGCCACTCTGTGTGTTATCATTACCCTGCAGAAAGTTACAGTGACTCTGTATTATTCTTGCATGAAAATACCTGTTTTATTGCATAGTCCTCACTGTTATGTGTTTCTATTTATTAAAAATCAAACAAAGGAAATAAGGATGGATAGTTGCACCAAAGTTTTTCATGTGGAAAGTTTGAAAATAATGTTTTTTTCCCACCAGAGTCCTAAAAGTAAGAAATTGACAAAATTATCATTACTGCCTAGAACTTTTGATTTCAAATTATATTAAAATAGTTGGGTAAGTATTCACTGAGACATGAACTTCAACTGTAAGTGTGAGTGTGTGTGTGTGTATGTGTGTGTGTGTGTTTGTGTGTGTGTGTGAGTGTAGAGGTTTATGCTAATAATAACTTCTGACTTCTTCCAAATTCAATGGTTGGGTAGTTGGTTAACTTACCTCACTGAACTATGGCTTGGAGCCCTCATTAATAACTGTTTCTACAGTTATTTTCTATGATATTATGTGAGTTGTGTTGGCTAACTAATCTGTGCAAAATGTTCTCTTGGATGTCCATTCAATTCACCCCATATCTGCCTCATAAGAAAATGAGTCTTTTTGATGAATTTTTCAGGATACAGGAGGATGAGGAGAATATTAAGTAAACATTCATGACTCTCTTATATTTCTAGTTTTAGCTATTGCTAATTACAGAAGTATAATATCATCTAATAGTATGAGCTCTTTGGAGGCACACAGATCTGATTTGAATCCTATATTTTCCCTATTTATTGGTCAACTATAGTCTTAGATGTGTTCTTTTAAATGGTCGTCTGTAACACAAAACAGATACAATCATTTTCTTTAAACATTGAGTTTACAGAACATGAATCATACATATTTTTATCTAATTAAACGAAGCATATCGTTTGTATACTATAGGATATAGATCAGGATTCTGTGATCTCAGTTGCAAATAGGTTAATGGGAAAATCAGAAGACCTAGTTTGCATGAGCTATTTTAAGTGGCCAAGGGTTGAGAAACTCAATAAAATTCCGTAGAACATAACCTGCTTAGAGGGACTGGCATCACTAACCCATTATGTAAAAAACAGTTTGATTTGGCAAAGCATGCTTTAGTACCTGTGAATGCAGTATGTTGGCCTGATACTGCTATATATTTTAAGCCAACTACTGGCTCCAAAGTTCTGGTTGATACCAATAAGCAGATCATCACCTATACCAGGAGATGTTGTATAGATATTGTTCCTCAATTTAATGGGTC
The DNA here is from genome assembly GCF_021556685.1 of Rattus norvegicus. Taxonomy (NCBI): domain Eukaryota; kingdom Metazoa; phylum Chordata; class Mammalia; order Rodentia; family Muridae; genus Rattus; species Rattus norvegicus. The sequence goes on from NC_141538.1 coordinate 83,335,879, forward strand.
CATAAAAGGTTAGAGACTGTAATTGGGCAGTAGAGGGAGAAAGGTTGAACTTGAGGATCATGTGAGGTTCAGGAGAGACCAAAGAGAGAGAAGCAAAAAAGGCAAGGAAAGCAGAGGAGGCCACCATGAGAGGAGATGAACCATGAGGATGTGGTCAAGAAAAACATCAAGTAATAGGGGACATTATGGCTGCGAAATAATTTAGAATAGCTCCAACCTGCCTGACCAATATAGGCTTATGATTGGATTATGTGTCTTTTATATGGGCAAGAAGGCTTAATTTCTGATACATACAAATATAAGCCTGTGTTTTATTCTTGAAATGAAAACATTTAAGTTAATTGTAGTGCCAGGGAGTCTTTCAACATAAAGATCCAGGCAACTAATGTGAACACATTTAAATATTTTAAATATAATGTTCAACTGGAAAAATGATATGTATGATATAGATGTAAGAGAAAAAAATCTTAACCTGGATAGCTGGAATTAGGTAATGGTTCTTTTATGATTCAGATAGACTTGAAGTTTTCTAGAATGAAGATATAGGTTATATTTGAGTTCAGGGCAATAAAATAGATAGCATATACAATAAAATAACATCTTTGCATCCCAGGAGAGGTTGAGGGCAATTGTAAAGTTTGATCAAAACAATTTTTTCAAAGCTAATGAAGGCTTTATGCAAGACAATGATATGATCAGGTTTCTACTTCTAGTAATTCAACAGAGCAGGGGTGGCAGTTAAACTATGCAATTGATAATAAAAAAGAGAAAGGCGATATATGCAAACTGTATTACTTGGAAAATCTGGTGAGGTTGGAGAGGTTGGAGAGTCCCGGAGTCTGATCTGAGAACTGGATAATTGACAGAGTGATTGATTGATCTTGAAATGGAAGAGGTGTGAAAATGTAGACTTGATATTTAGTAAAGAGACAGGACTCAAGCCAGGGAGTTCTGAATTGGGAATCAGACTCCCTGGATTCTGATATCTCTTGCTAAATCCAACTCACTTTTTCCTCTTTATGTTTAATGCCCCCATCTCTATCATGAGGAGGATGGCTCCAAAAGAACTCCACCCAAATGTATCATGGCTTAAGAATTATATACTCTGATTCAAAAGCCCAACGTGAAGCCCAAGAATCTGTGTTTTCAAAAGTTTCTAGGAGGGACTACAAGTTTGGAAACTCATGGATCACAGTGTCCTGAGGACTTAGATATAAAACATCTCTTAATGTACTCTCGCAAACCTCTATCCTTTATGTTGGTTCTCAGATGTGCCTGACAAGCAGTATGTCCTCCAAAGTTGCTTTCATATGTCCCAGTACCCACAGTGTAACTCCACTGTCCTTTGCCTCCCTCTTCACTCATCACCCAGGGCAGGTGGGCAGCGAAAGCTAAGATAGGTAGCTTCAATGTACAAAGCTGTCTCTGAAGGCGACTCCCTGCTGTGGCTTCTCCAGTGTGTGTTACATGTAGCTAACTTATCCTGTGATAAGTCTGTAACGGCCCATGGGGATGGAGGGCTGATTTTTATTTCAATGTGATCGTCATTGCATGAATTAAAAGTACCATTCTTAAACTCAAAATTTGAGCAGACAGGGACAATCCAAGACCTGAGCATTCTTTTGTTTTCCCTCCTCCAGCTCTTTTGGGAGGATACGTTCCCTACGCTGTGTTCTGGTGTTTCCACAGATCTCACTTCCTGATTCAGATGAGCCCAACAGACACTGCATGTAGACACATGAAGAGAAAACATTCGATATGTCTGCAAAATGCATCAGTGCTTGGCTGTCAACACGGAGGCTTTAGGTGTGACTTCTTACAACTCGCAAGCAGCATTAATTGCACTGAGACCTCCAGACTGGACCACGAAGGGGATCCTCTTACACCACACATGAGGACATTTGGCTGGAGTGAGACAGCTTGGGTCTTTCCCTCGCTGCAGGGCTATGATCAGTTCTTGGCATCCAGATACAGAAGGGATGTGGAAATCTGGTAGGAACTGCAAAGGCCTGAAATAGAAGACTTATGTGCAGAGATGAAAGGCAGCAGGCTTCTTTGGCCTGGAGGGATTGTGGGATGGCTTAATTATAACTTCCCACTGCTTCTTATATCTCTGATGAGGATGAGGTAAACCTGCTGTTGGATCCCAAGATCTTGTAGAGCAGACACATCTTGCTACCTTTCACACTCTCCACTGTGTCTGGGATGCATCTGTGAATAAGAGGTCTTTGGGGAAGCTGATTCAGCAACTGTATTCCCATATTGCCTTACCTTGGAAAGCGATGAACGTTGAGGTCATTCGGATCTGGACTTGAACTTCAGATAAAACAATTAGAACCCTTGTATAAAGTACTTCAGCTTCTATGTTGTAGTTTTCTTATCAATAAAATGAAGCTACAATACTGACCTCATAAGACAGTTTTGAGGAATAAGAGAGAGTTACCTAGCATTTCTAAAGGACTTCTTGGTATGGTTTCATATGTTTGTTGAATGAAAAAAAAATTGAGAACATTTAGAAAGCCCATTGAAGATAGCTAAATGGGTTATTTGACGCCTCTCTTTCCCTTGAATAGTGCTGCTGGCAGGAGATATGCAAACATCTTGGACTGAAGGGACACGGTGAATAGGTGATTCATCTCTTCCCTTAGAAGAATCTAGGCTTAGGAGGTTGACAAATTAGTATTGTGGCAATGCATAATCTATCTGTTTCTCTGTCTCTGTCTCTCCCTGTCTCTCTGTCTCTGTCTGTCTGTCTGTCTGTCTGTCTGTCTGTCTGTCTGTCTGTCTCTCCCTCTGTGTGTATGCGTGCATACCCATGATTTTATGTAAGTCTGCATATGTGTGATACCCACAACTACTGCTACCCTGGTGGTAAAATTTATTTGTTTGTTTGTTTTATTTTTATTCAATTTGCCACCCATTCACAGCCCCCTCCTCTTCTCCCAGTCCCTTGTTTTCACATCCTTCCCCCACATTATCCTCTCTCCTTCTCATCAGAGATGAGGCAGATCCCCTTGAGTACCACCCCATTCTGGTATATCTAGTTACAGTAGGGCTAGCTACAGTCTTTCCCTTGAGGCCCAACCAGGCACTCTGAATGCTACTGACCTCACCTGATGGTAAGTGTTAAGGTTCTTGGCAACTTCAAATTCCAGTGGAAGAGTCAGATTTTCATCTTGGAGCTGTCTGTTAACTATACATTTACAATGAATTTTAACACAATCTGTTCATTTACTTAAAAATACCAAGCATTGTAAACAATGATGAAACCCTTTCCACCTACGTCTACTATTATCTTCCCTTGTACAGAGCAATTTTAGTATCAGTTTGAGGGTCCAGCATTCTACACCTATTATTAGATGTAGCCATAGGAACATGCATGGTTCCAGGGAATTTTTCATACCTAGTGTTACATACTAATTTCATACTGTGTGTTGTTGAATAACTTTCTTCCTAGTACCAGGGATGCTTTCATTCTTGTTGAGAGGTTTCTAAGTTCAGTTAAAGAGCTGTTGGTTGTGGCAGAAATATGAGTGTCACTACTATACTCTTAAGATTTTCATGCTGTGCTGTTCGCTGATGTGGTCTATAGGCGTCACAGCTGGACAGGACTATTGCTTGGTCCTCACCTTTGGAATTTTGCATGCTGCCTACTGGTACCATAAAGGCTAACGCCCATGGAGGAAACACTCAGGTCAATTCCAGATCAAGGACCTTTGGCTCTGTATCTGAAGTGCATGCATGGACAGGCCTCAATCCTACACAAAGAGCTACAGGCAATGTTGAGAGTGGGAGAAATAGTCTTCCCCAAGAGAAGAGGACACTGACTGGTTGTCTAATACCAAATATATGTGTATATATATATATATTCATATACTTAAAATATATAAAATATAAAATATATCAATGCAACTAATGAATAAAGGGGCATGATGAATTTTAAAGAGAATAGGGAGTTGTGCATAGGAGGCTTTGGAGAGAGGAAAAGAAGGGGAAATTATGTAATTACATTGTAATCTCAAAATAATAGAAAGTTAAAAATTTTCTTCGTCTTTAAAACTCAATATTATATATTTGAGATTTACCTGATTAATTTTTAATATTTTTCTCCTGTAATAAATTGGATGAATATATCATAATTTATTTTCCCATTCCCTGCTGACTACATAAGCTTTGTTTCCAGTTGTTCTCTATTGCATTCAGTTCTCTGGGCACACACAGGACTTTTCTGGTATACAATTGCATGTATTTGGGTATGCATATTTTAAATTTCACCACCTTCAGCCAAATTGCTCTCCTATCTGATTGTACTGATCCACACTCCCACCAGCAGAAGCTGGGGGAGTTTTCTCACAGCTTTCTCCCATCTTTACCAACAGTTGATATTAACAGATTTCTTCATCCCTGTCAAGTCGTTTGGTGTGGAATGTTGGCCCATTGTCTAGATTTGCATTTCCATTATCCCTGGTGTGGATAATGATCTTCTTGTGTACTCTTTTGCCCTCCTTTGGTGTCTGATTCCATCCTCCTTCAACATTTACTTTGCATTGTTGCTTCTCGTCTAATCTGAGCTGGTTTTCCATATTATAAATGCCTTTCCTAAGCCTGGACGTTTTCTCTCTTCAGTATGTTTCATGCTGTGTTTTGTAATGGAGAACATTTTAATGCCAGTGCAGTTTTCTCAATGATTCCTATAAATTATTGATTTTTGAGAGAATAGATGTTACTTTTTATTTTCTTAGAAACGTAGTCTCCCTCCCTACCCCGTTTTAAAAGTGAGTTCTTTAATACATTGTAGGGGAGTTGAAATAGTGATTAGATTTTCGGTATTTTGAGAATCCTCTGTATTGGCTTCCCTAACAGCTATATAATTTCCCATCAACCACATGCAAATGTTCCCTTGTCTCTTGTTTACTTTTGTTTTTATCAGATGCCCTCGATTGAAAGTCTCATGATCTCTAATTATAAAATGATAGTTTTCCCATTTTATTTTTGTTTATTTTTATTACCATATTACACACTTATGGTTTCAAATAGACTAAGTAGGCTTGCACCTCCGTGTGTGTGTGTGTGTGTGTGTGTGTGTGTGTGTGTGTGTGCATGTATGTGTATAAAGCAGAGTTTCTCCACCTTAATGTTTTAGAGAGAGTATACCACTGAATCTGGAGCTCATCCTGTGATATTCACATGTTTCTATCCTACCAGTTTCTGGGCTACAGACACTCATTGCTGTGTTTAGCTATGATGTGGGTTCTTGGGAATCTGTCTGGAGATCTCATGCATGCACAGAAAGCTCTATACTCATTACAGTTCCCAAGCCCATGGAGTGTATTTTTGTTTTTCTAATTATGAAGCAGAATTTTCCATTATTATTAACTTGGTGACAGCATTAGCATGGGTATCTCTGAACTTTACGACCTGAGTTTGCTCATCTGTTGAGACATTTATTCATTTTCTCTATTTGCTCACAGGTTATAATATTCTCTTGGTGAATCATAAGTTACTTGTGATAAATTTGTAGATCTATATGCCCGCTGCAAATGATTACTAATAAAATTGGTATTTTACTGTGTACTGAACTCTTTAGTAAATACCACATTATTTCAGAATATGTATTATATTTATCAAGATGATATGGTAATTGGTAGTTTTCAGAAATTAAAAAAAATTGAGCTTATGAGTCTAAGAAAATTCTGTGATGTATGCTAAGATGATTTCATTTCAGCCCTCTCTGACTCTAATGCAAATATATATAACTACTTGGTTTCTCTTTGTCCTTTACTAAAGGGTAGAGATCCTAATACCAGTCCTCTGGCCACAGCGCACAGCAGCATTCAAGCCAGCACTGCCTCCTGGTCAGTGTACTCTGTGAACTGCAGTATTCTTTGCCTGACTCCTACAAGTTCTGTTCATGCCCTTGCGTTCTGCTCAGTTTGTTTTGGTTTGCTCCTGTCTCATCTTTCTTTTTACACCTAATTAAGTATGCATCTCTCCATTGCTGGCCATCTTTCCTGTGCTCTCCAATTCTTTATGCTTAGAATCCTTATATTATAGCCATTCTTATTAGGGATTATTCATCGCCTTTTACTTTTGCATCAAAGAAAAAAAGAAAGTGTCCAGCTATTGTGCCCCATGTGAGGAAGCTGGTGCTTGACCCTCTGATACACATGAGGTCTTGGCTAGTGATTTTGGCACTGAGAGAACGAACGCTGATAAGCTGCCCTCCGATGAGTCTTCACCCTCGTCCTCTCTAACAGGCAGGGTGTCTAATGTTGTCGGTGAATTGTAGTTTCCTTGGTTGGACAGCTGGAAGACAGAACATGAAAGATGAGCTGCTTGCCTACTGGTGAATGCTTTCCTGTTTCTGTAACTTACTTGCTGTCAACTCTCTATTTTCCTTTTGTGATAGTTAATTGAAATCACAGACTAATGAGTTCCGGCCTGCTGCTTCCTTTGCTTGAAGACCTGATGTCACTGCCAGCATGTCCAAATGGAAAGAGCAATTTCCGGAGAAACACAAAACTTCATGGCAATCAAAGGTCACCAGAAACTTGTTCGTGTGATGCATTCTCTGATTATCTTTTAGCAGATTAACTGACCATAATAATAACTGATGTTTCCTTCATCAATAACAATTTTTATTTGACACCTTACAAACATCTCTGAGAAACCAAATTCAGCCAATGAGCTTAGTTCTCATTAGAGTTCAGCTCTGTGATCTCACCTGAACCTGCTCCTTAGAGTGAGTTCAGGAAAATTTAAACTGTGTTTTTGCTTTTTCTTTATTTCTAGGTCAGACACTATGCATTTATGAATTATCCTCTAATTTCCAAGTTGAAGTCCTTTCTATCACCTGCACATTGGGGACAACTCTATTTGAATTCTTGACATTTGACAAGGACACCCAAGGCAGTTAAAGAAGAGAATATGAATGTCGGTCCTGGGCAGGAATGGTTTGTGTTCTATGTGTTTACTGAATAAGTTTGACATTGCACAATTTCATTTTCTATGATAACATGACCAATTCCGTCTAATTGCTCGGAGAGTTTAATGAATACTTATACACAGTAAACTTGCCCAGGAGAGGTAACTGGTAACAACCATTCTCCAGTTTCCCTTACAGTTTCTGCTATGACAAGCACGAGTCAGGAATAGCACTTGTACAACTATGCTTCTGGCTTTTCCTAACCGAAGTGTCCTTCCTGAGGGCTGTTCATGCCCAATTTCCTCATCACCTCACACACTGGTAGCCCAACTGCTAGACTTTACTGGTGTTAACTGCATAAAATATTACTTTGTTTCACATAGGGGACTTTTCCAAAAAGTTACTTAATGGCATATTTTAAAGAACTAAAACTTATTTTATAGACATCTAGGGAACTCATTATTAAAGTGAATGATGAGTTTTGGTTTTGGAGCTGCAGCTGGGGATGTGGAGTTGAGAATTTGTTATTTATGTTTCCGCCCTGATGTTAAACAAACAAGGAACCAAGTACACAAATTAACAAGCACACCACACCACACCACAGACTCATACAAACACTCATATATGTCATATGTGTACTCTCACATACCTCATACCATAGAACACACACCCCACTACACACACACACACACACACACATACACGCACACACTTATAGATGCACATATCACATACATACTCATACCACACACACTAACACACATAGTCACACACACACATACAAACTCTCCTTCTCACACACATAAACACACATATACATTCTCACATGAAAAACAAAATACAACAATAACAACAACAACAACAGCAACAACAACAAAATGAAATAGTTTATTTGTGGAAACTGAAGAACCCCTTGGTAGCTATTATGCTTACAGTCCATCTGCACTGTTTCTTAGGGAGGTGCCCAATCCATATTCATGTATGCAAAGTACTCTGTGCAATCTTTAGGTGCAAGATCATCCATTGTAAATATCAAACACAGGGTTGGAATTCACTTTGGATGGATACCAATTTCTTTACTAATTCTGCATAATGCTGGTGATGCTCCTCTTGATGCTGGAGAAGAAAAGTAATGATCAACCTTACCCAGGCATGAACTCTGGGAGCTACAGTAAGAAGTGGTTTGACAAGACATTTCCATTGGTACAGTGGTGGCACAATCATTGTGGAAGTTATCAACCTCTTTCTGACTGATTTTAAATCAAACACCAATTACTATGCCTGGACATGCCATAGCATCTAGGGGAGAGTGTACGATTAGTATTTTGCTAAATGGATCCAACATTGAGCCAACTCCTACTGACCTATAATAATTTTACCCATAGATTAATGCAGTTTTCAACCTTCATCAGAGAAGGTATACTATTATTCTGTATATTATGGATGATGATTAATGCCCATAACTGGCCATGGAATAGAAAATATGAAACTGGAGAAGAGAACTCTCAGCACTGAATGGAACATATATATCACATGCTTTCCTCTCAAGAATTGGGGATGATTGGAGATGAGTGCTCAGGGACAGCGTATGAGCCAGAGATGGTAAATGAGTACCAGGTAATAATGCCTTCTAGACACAGCAGGGAAGCTGTACATGTCAGCTCACATCAGTTGTGTTAGCATGCGCCAGACCTGTGTAAGCTCAAGCCAGATCAAATCTCAACATATACAGAATGAAGGTAAGTGTGAAGCTTCACTCTTAGGGGCCCCACCAACTACTGGCAGTCGTTGGCTTCTGGGAGAGGAAAAATCAGTTTTCCATAAGAGTATAGCCCCTGGTAAGTTAACCATACTTCTGTAAAAGGACTTATATTCAAATATTGGGCAGCACAATAAATTGATTGTGATGTGTTTGTAAAAAATCAAAACCAAACAAAGGGGTCAAAGAGAGGAGAGTTGGGGGAGGAAGTTGAATATCATAAAATCAGATTGTATGAAATCCTCAAAACCCCATAAAATTACAACTCTTTACTAATTCTGGTAAAAATAATCTTTCTTGGAAACAGAATACTCAACTTAAGGAAACAGTGAAAGCTAAGATTTGGGTAGCATTTACCTTTAAAAAAACAAAATTCATTTTTCTTGAGCTCTCATATTTTATTTTATGGAGAACAAGGACCTTTGCTCTGTGGCTAGCTTTTTGGACATTTTGAAGGAGCTTAATGCTTTCCTCTTTTTGGTGGAAGATGAAACGTGGACTGTAGCTGAAAGCCACAAAGCTGAGTATTTATTAAATACACTAATTTCGCTTTTATCTAGCAGTCCAATGTTTCCAGCCATAATCTAATTTCCATTAAAATTTTCCACAGAGAAGGATGGTGGCTCCAAATCTAAAATGCTGAGGGAATCACTTAATGGCTAGTGGTGACTTTCTATGACTTCATCCTAGATTTGATAATGAGTGTTTGGAGAAGACTCATGGGCAGGTTCCAAGCCTCCCAAAATAACCCTGTGGGATACACTTTGGGGTGTGTGGGATGGGGAAGTTTTTTATGGTGTGTGTGTACGTGTGCGAACGTGCATATATGCACGCATACGTGCATGCATGTGTGATTGTATGCATGCCTCTGTGTGTGTGTGTGTGTGTCTGTCTGTCTGTCTGCCTGCCTGCCTGTCTGTACTGTACATGCATGAATGCAGGCAAGTACACATGAATGTGCACACATGGGGACAAGGCATCTATGTCAGGTATTTTCCTTACTCACTGTCTACCTCATCTACCTTGTTTTTTGAGATAGGATCCGTCACCGAATCCAATTCAGAGCTATGTCCAGGAGGCCATGTCGTTTAAGGGAATTGCTTGTCCCCACCTCCCCAATTCTGAGTTTATAGATGTATAAATACACTTAAGGTTTTAGGCAAGTGCCTGGGTTCTGAACTTGAGTTTTAATGTTTTCTTAGTAAACAATGTATCTACCAACTTTTCTCTTTAAGCTTTTTAGATGACTTTTTAAAATTTGTTTTGCTGTGTGTGTGTGTGTGTGTGTGTGTGTGTGTATGTGCGCGCTCACGCGCGCGTGCATGCACATGCAGCATGCCTGTAGGTGCCCACGGAGCACATACTGAATACTGTAAGATTATGAGCTGCTGTGTGTGTTCTGGGATCTGAACCTAGGTCATCTTTAAGAGCACAAAGAACTCTTAGCCACTAAACCATCTCTTTAGCTCCCTGCTCCCCTCATTTAGGTGACTTTTAGGGGACTCTAATTTCTTTGTGATAATTTGCTATTATTAAGACTAATGCTTTGAGCCTCCTGTCACATTCTAGTATTTATGATGCTATAATACTCACTCTAGTCACACATTCTGCAAACAAGTGCTATAATTTGTAAGTCAGCAGGAAAAATAATTGGGAATGCTTAGTATGTATTAATGAGTCTGAGCATCTATTCAACATTAATTTAGTCTGAATATATTGTGATTAGTCTGTGGTGTTTGACAGTCAATTTAAACAAGGATTTGTCTGATGTTAAGTCATAATGTAGGGGGTGATAACTGAGCAAATAATTGTGATATATTATCATGAGCACTGTGCCATCTGACAGTAAATATGGGTGACATTTCTATGAAAAGGAGAGAAAGAGAGCTGATTGATTAATTGTTATTCAAGTATTATGAAACTTATTATAATGTCCATTATGACTGCCACCACATTCATTATAATTGTCATAAGTATTATATTCAGTATAATAACGTTGACATTTTTAATGATGACTTTGATGATAATAATAGGTGAAATAAAATATTTATGTATTCACCATTATTTTCAAGACATTATGCAGAGTATAAAATATTATTTTATTGAGTCACTCAAGCAGCTTCATGTGGCCAACACTATTATCCCCATTGCCCAAAGGAAGAGTTTGGTGCTAAAGAAATAAAAACATTCTCTACTGAGTGGGTTGACAAGACAGTGAATGTTGGTTGAGGAAATCAGTCTCTGGCAAATGCTTAAAGGATCTAGCCTTCAACTCAGACACAAAACTTCCCACATGACCCACTTTCATGGGAGAACCTAGTGAGACAGCATGAGACTTCTGGGTCAGGAATGAGACCTTTGGAACATTCTAAAGCCAGTAGGCCAGTAATCTTGTCACAATCACTATTCTTTGTTATTTAATTAATTTGTTTACATCCCAAATGGTGCTCCCCTTCCTGGTTCCTCCTTCATGAAGTCCATTACTCCCTCCCTTTCTCCATTATCCCAGAGAAGGTGGTATGCCCACTGAGTATCCCCTTACCTTGGCACATCAAGTCTCTGTCAGATTAGGTACATCCTATTCCAGTGAGGCCAGACAAAGCAGCCATGAAGACTAAGCTGCCTGTCTGCTACATATATGTGGGTAGGATGGAGGTGAGGTGGGGAAAGCCTCATTCTGGCCTGTATTTGTTCTTTGGTTGGTGGTTCAGATTCTGAGAGCTCCCAGGGGTCCAGGTTTGTTGACTCTGTTGGTATTTTTGTGGAGTTGTTCCCATCTTACTCTGGCCCTTTGATCCTTCCTCCAACTTTTCTTGGTATTTGCTTCTGTTTCCCTCTGCTGCTGGATAGAGCCACTCAGGACAGTTATGCTGAGATCCTGTCTGCAAGCATGTTCTATGTCCCTACTGTTAGGCATCTCCACTAAAGTAACCCACATGACTCCTGGAAGCCTCCTCTATCCCAGGTCTCTGAAATCATTCTCATTAAGTACATCCCACCTCTGCACCAACAGCCTAGAAGTGAGCTTTTCAATGCCATAAAAGTCACCCAAATCGATCTTAATTTGTAAAGAAGAATCACATGCCTAGAGCCATGAACTCTGCTGAGGCCTGTTCCTTCTGAATAGAAAGAACAAAGGCCAACATCCTAGCAATTGTTTCCACTCTTCCTTTCTCTTCTACCTTCTGTTATCATTTCTTCTCTTTCTCATCTTCTTTTCTTCTCTTTTCTCTTTTACCTCTGCTCTCCTCTTCCTTCTACTCCGTTCTCACTTCTCCTTCCTTCTCTTTCCCCCTCATTTCCTTTTACTCAATTCTTTTATTTATTTCTCTATCTTGAATGTTTTAGCTATTTTCTTTCCAATTTTATATATTATTCTGTTCTTGTATTTTGTTTTTTCCAAATTCCTGAAAACTCAATGAAAAACAATGAATGAATCGCAGCCTCACACATTATACAAAGATTAAGCAGAAATATAACAAAGATCTATGGATAGAATCTCCCAGTTAAAAAGTTTTAGAAGAAAGAGGCCCAAATTTTAACAAGATGTAAGGTGTTTTAGAAGAAAATTTATGGATAATAGCTTCACTAATTGAATAGAAAATACCTATATCTTTAATATGATATAAAAGTTATAACTCAAGAAAAGAAACTGATACAAGAATGTTAATATGTTTTATGCACAAGATATCATTATAAAATGAAGCTACAGACATTGAGAAAATATTTGCAGTGTATATGGCTGACAAGATTTGTATCTAGAGAACATAAGGCAGCTTCACAATCTAAAGATGAATAGTGCACTAAAGTCATCAGGAAGAATTTGCAGATAATTTTAAAAAGACAGCAGACATCTTCTACACGCTTCAGAAACATGCTGAGCATAATTAGACATCATCAAAACGGAAACTAAAGCCAGTGGGATATTCCTGAAATACCCTTCCTCGATGACTAGAGTTAAAAAGACAAACAACAAGCTAATATTGTTAGTGGGAATATATCATATATAACTTTGAATGTTAGTTTGGCAGCAAGACCTACTAAAGATAAGAAAGAGAATGAACAGCCAGATAGCCAGAATGACAAAAGAAATTTGTTCCAGAGTCCCATGAAGAAGGTTTGCTTAACACCATTAACTTCTAGAGAAGTCATGTGTGGCAAAGTTGAAAAATGAAAAAATTGCATGTGCACAAGCAGGAGGTAAGCAGTGAGGTATAGCTTCAGTGGTGTGGTGCGGAAGAGTCAGGTAGACAGGGCCAAAAAGAGATACAATGATAGCTTTCTAGAGAACATTCTTAATGAAACAAAGGAAAAGGATGTGTAAGTTTGAGGAGGAGTTGGGTCTTGAAAGGAGAAAATGCTACATCTGTGTCACCATATTAATGTCATGAACGCGTGCTATGTGCATGAATACATAGATATAGTGACATACCTCAGAAGAAGAAAACAAACAGGTCTAGAGCACAAGGTTTATTTTTTGGTGAAATAAAGACTATTTCTGAACCCTGAAGAGATGGCTTGGTGGTTATGATCACTTGTTGATCTTACCTCAGTTCAGTTCCTAGAACAAGTATCAGGTAACTTACAACCTCCAATAACTCCAGATTCTGGAGTCTTTCTGGCCTCTGTGGGCATACACAATACATATAATTAATATAAATTAATAGATACATAAATATTTCTTATACTCCATCAAGAAAGGAGGAAGAAGAAATAGGCAAAGATGAAAATATGCCTGTGAGTTTCATAACAGGAAGTTGAAGGGGTATTGAGCCAGGTCTCCTTTATTTCCTGAGAGTCAAAGTCAAATAGAGACTCAGGGAGAATGGTGATAATGTGTTTGAGTGAGAAGACATTTTGAGATATGTGACTTCAGAAGAGAGGAAAATACCAAAGATAAAAAGGATACTGGGACATTTGGGCATTGTTAGGGTTCCATTTAAATCCTGAAAACGAAGAACTTTCCTAATTCAGAGTGATTTTGTTACTCTTCTGCTGCAAAGACCCAGCAATCAATGTGCAAGGTTGAGGAGGGCATAAATGTCGTTCAGTTTGATTTGCAGTTTCACACGGAACTCACAATAAGATAATTAAAATACAGGAAATACGGGATCTATGGAGACATCATCAGTGTGATGGTTCGTGAAACCTTAGCTGTGTGTGAGCAGGCTGTTCTGAGAGATGAGAAGGAAGTAGAGAGTCTGCAAGCTAGAAGCTCCTAAAGGACCAGTGAGATGGTTTATTGGTGTTAATTGAATTGAAATATAAAATGATAAATGTATAAAGAGGAGGAGAATAACAGGATATTCAAAGGGAAAGAAAGCTGAAAGACCAGGATGATGGAAGGATTATCCCGTGCTGAAATCAGCAAAGCTTTTATACATACATACATGCATAATACATACATACACACACACATACAAATATAAACGCATACTCATATTTGATGGCTGGTATGTGTTTGTCATCTTGACACATGTTAGGGCCATCTTGAAAGAGCAAGCCTCAAATTAGGAAATACCTCTATAAGATTGGCCTGTAGGCAAGTCTGTGAGGCATTTTCTTCATGAATAATTAATGCAAGCCAGCAAGAAACACTTTTTCATAGTCTCCACTTCAGTTCCTCCCTCCATGTTCCTGTATTGAGTTCTTGTCCTGACTTCCTCTCATAATGGACTATATACTGCAAGGTGAAATTAATAATTTCCACACAAGTTGCTTTTGGCTAGCATTTTATCACAGAAATAGAAAAAACAGTAGTACTGATGGGTTATCTTTAAATAATGATGAGGTGTTATTAGAATCAAAGGTCTTTAGATGAGAGTCACTGATAATAAGAAATACAGGAAGTTATGCCAGTGGGATCCATAGGTGGAATAAGTGGAAACTATCTGACAACTAAGAAAAGCTAACGGTTTCAGGGATGGTTGGGGAACTCAGAGCATCCTCTACCAACATCTGTGAACACAGATCAATCTGAGTGAAGTGGTTAAAAGATCCGGAGTGAGCTGAACCAGGGTTCTGCTCAACACTGTGTGCGGGCTCTTCTCCAAATGCTGGTTTCTTCAATGCTAATGTTAGATTTACTATCTTCAGTGTTGTTCTAAAATGTCAACAAAATTTGCATTGGTGTTTATGATCATCAAACAGCACAATGTAGCTATGAAGTAAATATATACTGCAGAATAATATTATCATTATCACTGTAGGAATTGATGATGCTGGATCCCTCAGAGGAAGCAAAACACTGTGCTTAATGAGATAGCCTTTCAGCTAATCTGGATGCAAGGAGAAGTGAAATAGGATCACTTGCTAAATGGAAAAGGTGAACTCATGCAGTGAATAAGACCTTTATTTCTCAGGATGAATCTTTAAACAATATAAAATGTCAAAGAGCCTGAGCAACAGAGTCCTGTTATTCTTCCGTTAGTCTCCATATACACAATGATGTCTCTTTTCCATTGTTGACAAGAGTGAAGTGCTTGGGAAGGAGAGCCTAAGGAGAACACTGTAACCCCTTTTGCTTTCAGGGTGCCCCTTCCCTGATTGCTCAGTCTGCTCTAGTCTGGTGAGAGTGCTGGGTTTTTACAGCAGGCAGCACGGTGCACATGTACAGCCGCTGCCATGGTTTCCAAGTAGGAAACAAAGACTCCGTGCACATGGAAACTTTCCTCAATGTTTGGCTCTGATGAGGAGCTCTTCCTTTGCAGCATCAGAGTCTTCGTGTAACCGTGTGTTATTTTATCATTTCTCCAGACACCCTTCTCTTCCACAAAGGAAGTAGCTTGCTTGGTGGCCATAATTCTTTAGCTGGACATATGGAAGTTAGATTTGACCTATTAAAATGCAGTTGTTTTGTTGAACCCAGCTTAACCCCTGCACATAACTATCCAAGGTCTGATCAATTATCTTTATGACTCTTCTACCCACAGGTTACTTCTGCTCTTCTGGAAATGCTTTTCTGATTCTTTCACTTTTCTTAAATCCTTATAGTTTGATATTTATCATTTGTTGTTTACAAGTTTTACCATTTTCCTGAGCATCAAAGCTTTGGCCTACATACTTTTGTAAATAAGTAGATTAATTTGACTTTGTTGGGAGTCAGGAGGAGGAACGTATCAGTATACCCAACTCTTCATCATTTTATATGTCTTATGGATATGTAGAAGCACTAGCAGGGAAGACTCTGGAACTAAACTGCCAGGGACCGAGTCATATGACCATCCCGATTTATGAGATCTTAACGAAGATGCTTAATTTATTTGTGCCACAGCTCTCCTCTGGAGTGTGGGGCTAAACTCACTTGATAGAGTTCTTATAGGGATTAAAACAGTTCATGAATACAAAATATTTAAACTAGTACCTAGTGTATCTTAAGAACTATAGGCCTCATCGTTATTCATTTAATATGTTCTCTACCACGGGAATGCCTTCTGAGAGATGAGTGGAACTGAATACAAATTGTTCTAAGGCAGCTGAGATCTTCCAGAAGTGGATGAAGAAAAATGTCAGCTACCAATGGATGAGTTCTAGCTTTCTATGGGTCAGGAATGTGACTTATGTTGTTTGTGTCTTAAATTGAACAAAGGAGGGCTGAGTGTAAGGTAAAACAATCAAGGCAGCCAGAAACTAAGTCCGGGTGTATAAAAGTGTAGCAAGGTGGCTCTGAAACATTTCTAGACTGGCAAGTCTCATCTTTGACAGCTGTTTCAATGGTGGCAGGAGAAGTTTCGTCTCTGAGTTCTCATTTTCCATTGTTGCATAAACTCTCTATTTTGTGCATGAAAGTGTGAAATATTTATAGACTCAACGAAAAACAGTTCTCTGATTTTGTTCTTTAGGAAGTAGAACATAAGTACTCATTTAGAAACAAGATATTAAGAGTCAAGAATCACTGGAAATTTTCAGAGTGCTATATCAGGATACACAGTTGCATGAAGTGTGAAACTAATTCTTCTGTGATCTCAAATGTCAGGAAGACCCCAGCTGCTACCTTAACTAATATTTATAATCAAGCAGTTGTATAGATCTCATTGACCACAGGTCTGAGAGTTCAGCCTGTCACCATTCTTTTGTGATATGTCAGGCAGTGATAAAGCAGTCTCCTTGCCTTATATTAAGGTGAGGTTGGTAGGTAGCATGGAAATTAACACAAGTTCTACCTATGTTCTGTTATTTTGTACTTTTCCAGATGCTTAGGGATTTAGAGACTATGCTGGGAGAGTATATGACCGCACAAAATAGCATGAAATAGATTACATTGCATTTTTATATGTGTATGTGTATGTCTCATCATATATTCATATGTATATAGGTGTGCATGTGTGTGTGCACATGTGCACACATGTGTATGCCTGCACATGGAGGTTAGATAAATTCAGAAGTCATTGTTTTAGCTGTCATCTACCTTTTTGCACATCAGCGAGAACCTCGACTAGCCAGCAAGCCTCAGGAACTCTTTGTCTTTGCTTTCCTAATACTATAATTTTAAGTACACCTGGTTATTAAAATATTTCTAGTTTTCACACATGTATACACCGTATTTGGATCATATCCTCCATTCATTTCACCCCCACACTTCTCCTGGATTTCTCTCCTTACATCCCTCACAAAACTTCATGTCATCTTATTTTTTTATTCTACCATTTTCAGTAATCCCCCCAATTTGGGGCTGCCCATATATGCATGGCTATAGGACCGTCTACTGGTGCAAGGGCAACCTACCAAAAGCCACACCCCTAGAGAAAGCTGGTTCCCTCCTCCCTAGCTGCCCATCAACTGCCAATAGCTTCTCAACTAGGGATGGAAGTTCACGAGTCCTTTCATCTCGCTGTAATATTCCGTGTATTAATTTTTTGTAAGAAACCACAGGCATGTTATGTCTAGAAGACGCTTTAAACAGTGCTCTTCCCCATCCTCTGCCTTACTACATTTCTGTCCTCTCTTCCAGGATGTTTCCTGAGCCCAGTGGAGGGCATATGGCATAGATATCCTATACAGGGCGAGGCACTCCATAACCTCTTGTTCTCTGTACCTAGAGGCCGTGAGTGTCTGTGTTAACCTCAGTCTGGTACAAAAAGAAGGCTCTCATTTGAAAGGTAAGTGTGCACTAATGTCTTGTGTAAAGAGGATTATTTAAAAGATAGTTTGATATTAAAGCTATTAGTATATTTTAGTAATATACTAATTTTGGAAACAGCTACCAAAATAATAGTAGTAGATTTTACTCTAGGGCCTATGACCTTTTGGGACACAAGTTTTTGGCCAGGTTAACATTATCATGCAATGAGTTCCCTTCTCTGGAGTAGGACTTTGACCAAACAGGAAAGCTTTTGGTTACAGCACTCCTGAACCAGTGGCATATTTTGCCAGACTGGTCATTATAGTACCTCTCAAGATTTACAACTGGACATGACTGTTAATGCCTTCTCTCTGACAGTTTGCATTATCCCTTTGTCACTATGAAAGGTAACAGGGAGGAAGTTCTGGGGATCAAGCAGGGACATTCTGGAGCTTGCAAGGCATATATGGTACCAACTTATCAGCTCTTCCCTTGTGTGTGTGGGGGGTGGTGGTTGGTGTGTAGTTGCGTGGGTGGTATGATAAATCCATGAGGCAGGTCACATGGCTATACATTGTTATTCTGGGGAGGGAAACTATGAAGTGAGGATAGGCACCATTTTATGTGTCACTGGGCTGGTAGGTTCTGGTAAGCCAGAACTCGATTCTTTTACTTTTGGACATTAAACAAATACCTGACTTTTCCTAAGGAATTACATTTGTTTGAAGAAAGGAGCTTTATAGGAAAATTTGAGAATGGCAATGAAGAGTCAGTCTTGTAGAAACATATCAATATGATGGGGTATTAATTATTCTTTCGGTAATCCCTTTCAGACAATTTTTATTTTTTTATAATTATTAAATATAGAAAGACAAAATTTAGAGAGATTATCTGCTAAATGGGTAAGGCTATTACCGTCATGTTAACTCCCGCGTGTGGTTTACAATGAATACTTATGCTCCTTGTGTGGAAAAAATTGCTTCATTTATTGAGTCTACCAAATTCTTACAGAAACAGAAAAAGGTGAAGACTCAGGAGAGGTGGGAAAAAAAAGAAAAGAAGAAAAATATTCTCTTTGTAGGCATTTCTGTTGACATTACAACGTTCCTCTCCAAAACAGGCAACTGAAGCTTTAAAACCAGCAAAGGTTCATGGTCAGAAGGAATCTGAGCTGGTCTGGAGTAAGCTGGTTCTGGTCTGGGGAGATTACATCACCACAGAGCTTTTCATGGGCCAGTGTAAGCAGGGTCTGCTGGCTTACCTATTATTGTCTTTTGAAAGAAATTCCACATAATAAATAAGGAAGCTCCTCCGAAATTATCTGCCTTTGGCCTCCACCCCTGCTCACGTTGGTAAAGGTCGAAAGTGAAGCTCACTTTTCCTAATGTGTGAACAGAGAACAGACAGTAACTTGGACCCTTGATGGAGAAACCTTCTGGACACTGTAGATGAAGTTCTATTTCCTTCCCCCTGAGGCTGAAATGGGGGAAGCTTGGAGAGCCTCACTCAGGACTGACCTGGATAAAGGGTTTTTGTGAAGGGAAGGCCATTTATCAATGGCAAGACCATTTTAGGAAATGATTTAACTGCAACCCCTCAGCTTCTTTTAGCAACTTTACATCCAAAGCTACATTCCTGCCAATAATTTGCACACATGCATACTTGTGCTGAACTGGTGGCTTGTTTTTCTTGGGCGGGGGTGGGCGTTCTTTAGATTCCCATATGTTTAATTATTATTATTGTTTTGCATTTGAGGAACCAGAGAGGAGGAAAGGGAAAAACTTAAAAGAGAAAACTTTTTCTTTTCATGGACTTAAGCCAATGTTCCAAAAAGCACGTTGATGAAATAAAGCAGTTCAAGTGCAAACAAATTGAGTTTGGAAAGGAAAATTCCCTCCACCCAGTGGCAGTTGGAGCTTCCTTCTGAGTTACTTCTTACTTCCCAGAGCCACGTTTACTTTGCTGGGCAGACTAAATCATTTAACTTGTCAGCTGCTCCTTGCCACTGCCAGAACTCCATCAAGCAACCCTACCAAGGCAAAGGGAACTTACCAGGGCCTCAGACTGCCTGAGTCAACCCCCGGGGGTCACATGCCCTCAGGGTGAGGTTCTCTGTCCTAATTCAGGGTTCCTTGAGCCCAGGAGAAGATACTTAGCTTTCCATCCATAAGAACAGGTCAGAAGGATTTGATAATACAAATAGTGTTTTATTGAACATTCCTTGTGTGTGGCAAGCACTGTGCCAAAGGCTTTACATCCATTAATTTATGAATTCTTCATAACCACACGAGAGACACAGCCAATATCCTTCTGGCTTTACAGATGAGGCTCCTGAGATCCAGACAAAGGACAATTTGATTAAGGTTATGGAATAATACAGAGTTTCAAAAGCAGGTGGTCTGGCTTGACTCTTAAATTTGGCTCTTAACACTCAACTCTCTATTTTTGCATATGCTGAGAATTATTATCTGTTCCATTGAATGCCCCTCAGTAATAGAGGGTTTGCTGCAAGATGAGAACACAGTGGCACATTGGCTGTGAGGGTTCTAGGCTCAAAAAGAGCTGAAACTTCAGAAAGTGGACAAGCATACAGATAAACTAATCAGGAAACAGAGACAGTGTGGTCCTAGTCTAGATGTACTGCAGAGGAAAGGACAGGTCTCAAAGAGGCACAGACAATAACACTAAAGGAAAAAAATAGATGCTTATCTAAGGTGTTTAACACAGAGACCAACAGGGACTTAGGCCTGAATGCCGTGAAGACAGGAAAAAGGAGCCTAGAACCAAATAGTCTATCAGTGGAAAAGGAAACGGACTGAGTCTACCAATCAATAGCTAATTCTCCATGTTTTTTAGACATTAGGTAAAATATTATTTGGATTTTATTTTTTGGACAATAAAATGAGACAGAAATGCATATTTTCTGGGTCAGAAGAATAAACTTGTGATTGAGCCATTTTTTTTCCTGAATATATGAGATACAGAACTTGGAAAACCTGGAGGAACACAATACACAAAGCCAAACAAAATAAAATAAAACTAAACAACAACAACAACAACAACAACAACAACAACAACAAGAAACAAGTATTTCCCAGGGCAGTTACTTGCCCTCAGCTCACTACATTAGTTGGAGTCATGAACTCATTTTTATTGTATTATGTTGCATACTTTTTATTTCAGTACCTAGTTTACCTTGTCTAATTCTCAGAGGTCAGAGAGAAGAAAATGGTCGCTTAGTTACAGAGAGCCTTGTTCATTGGATGAGATTTAGGATTATATGTAAGAAGGCTGACAATATACCCATGACTCAGAAGCACACACATACATTGGAGCTAAACCCTGGCAGAAATGGAGACAGGGGATGCACAGGAAATAAACTTTAATGCTGCCCTTTAGGTTGTACCCAACTTTCTTACTCCAATTTGGCACATTGTTGATTTTGTATATAGAAAGTTCTCAAGGAAAACTCAACCCATAAAATGACACAAGTTTTATCACTGTCAATTATTTAATGCCAGTCATTTTGTTTTATATTAACACTCACCATTGTGAATGGCTAAAAACTCACCCTAAACCAGCAAGCAGATACTGTTTCTCCACAGAACAGTCAACACAAACAAGGAGAGGCAGGTTGAGCCACTGTCTCTGAGAACTATAGAAACTGTGTGGGAGAACAGAGGCTTGGATTCAGTCCTCTTGACTACTGAGATTTAATTTTCATATCACTGTCTGAGATATTAAACAATTGGCTTCATAGATAATCTTTTTGCCCCTGTGTAGTGGTTTGCCCTGGAGTTATCTGTATTTTGATGCTAATTCCACTGCCTCAAGGACAGCAGCCTAGTCACACACTCAGGAATCAGGTGACTTGACCAGAAACTTCTCCTGATGGAATTTGTAAAATGCAGGTGAGGGGCAGGTACAGGATGGAAGAAAGCCTGTCTTTGCAGGAGAAGGAAGGATGGGTGGGAGAGAAGTTTGAAGGAAGAGGAGGAGACTGGAACACAGAGGGGAGGCTGAGAAGCCTTGGCAGGACAATGGAGGCTGAAATAAAGATCTCACTCTGTATTTACATGTTGTTATCAATGTTCTTAAGGGATGGATGGTACCGGGCTTTGTATGTTTAAGTGGGCAATTATATCTTATCAATTGGATCTAAGATTATTGTGTTGTGTGTTCTTTTTTGTGAGGGTTTGAGTGCAGGAAAGTGTGCAGCAGCTGGAGACACCGGGCCACCGCGACGGAGTTGGGATATGTTTCCACCAAGATATCTAGCAGATATCTTAGGGCACCACGGTGCCAGACCTAGCGAGGTAAAAACAACTATACCTTTTTTTATTTTTTATATTTTACAACAACACCCCTGTTGTTAACTTATCTTCTTCTTGGTATATGTAAGAATAAGTCATGTCTTTCCTCATAGGTTTAATGATATTTAGGACCACTGAGTCTTCATATATGATGAGCAAACTTTGTATTTCACAAATGAAAATATTCCAGGCTTAAGAAAAAATAAAGAGAAGGCTAGACTAGGGATTCTTTTGGGGAAGAAATGTGGCCAAGCAAATCTCCTTGTAAATATATGATAAATTCCAGAGTAAATTATCCATGCCTGGCAAAGCCTTTATCTTTGGGATATTCTCAGCAGCATGCACTTTATCAGTACAGGATTACATATGATAAATAAGTCTGGAATCTAAGGACTCTGAGTTGAGTCCAGTAATCTCTGTAATTAATGGAATGCACATTGAAGATATTTATGATCAAAACAACTGACTTTGATCTCTATTAGTCAAAGTTACACCTTCAATAAATGACTTAAAAAATGGCCTTGACTACCAAGAACCATTCCCTACTTTCCTCTGGCCTTACAGAAACTGTAGAATGATTGGTAGATCTTGATATTTTGTAAGATATTTGATTTTTATTCATCTACTTTCAAAATTCAATCTCCATGTTGTCTACAAAGGATATAACTTTATCCAAGATCGTACAGTTTTTCAGCAATATAAGCTCTAATCTAAAATTCATTGCCTTCCAAATTCCAAAGTAAGTTTGAGATTTCTTCTATTAATTCTTCCTCATCTGGAAGGATGTTGCTGTTGCTAGCAGAGATGACAGTGTTGTTGACCACACAATGATAGAAACAGCAACTACCCTTTGTTTTTGACAATATGCTAAATGTGATGAAACACTGTATGTATGTAAAAGCAATGTAAACACCATAGCTGGACAGGACTTCATGCTTTACATGAGACAGTAGTACATGCATTTGAATTAAACCTTATAAAACTTTTTACATTCAGCCTATAGGTCAGTATTTTCCTATGACTCAACGTAATAGCAAATATCAGATGGTTAAATGATGTGGCCAAGAAAGACTTCTCTAAGGATCTGAGATTCAAATTGCAAAAAAAAGTTGGGATGGTAAGAATTAAACTGAGTAGAACAGGTGACTGGAGAGATGTCTTAGCAGTTAAGAACACTGGCTGCTCTTGTAGATGACATGGGTTTCATTCCAAGCATCTTCGTGACAGTAACTAGTCTCTGGTACCCCAGTTCTAGGATATCCACTGTCCTCTTCCTACCTCTATAGTCAATGCATACAAGTGGTACATGGACTTACATGTAGGTAACACACCCATACACATAAAATAAATTTTTTTTATTTTTTTTCATCTTTATTAACTTGGGTATTTCTTGTTTACATTTCGACTGTTATTCCCTTTCCCAGTTTCCAGGCCAACATCCCCCTAGCCCCTCCCCCTTCTCTATGGGTGTTCCCCTCCCCATCCTCTCCCCATTGCCGCCCTCCCCCCAACAATCACGTTCACTGGGGGTTCAGTCTTGGCAGGACCAAGGGCTTCCCCTTCCACTGGTGCTCTTACTAGGCTATTCATTGCTACCTATGAGGTTGGAACCCAGGGTCAGTCCATGTATAGTCTTTGGGTAGTGGCTTAATCCCTGGAAGCTCTGGTTTGTTGGCATTGTCGTTCATATGGGGTCTCAAGCCCCTTCAAGCTCTTCCAGTTTTTTCTCTGATTCCTTCAATGGGGGTCCTCAGTTCAGTCGTTTGCTGCTGGCATTCGCCTGTGTATTTGCTGTATTCTGGCTGTGTCTCTCAGGAGAGATCTACATCTGATTCCTGTCAGCCTGCACTTCTTTGCTTCATCCATCTTATCTAGTTTGGTGGCTGTATATGTATGGACCACATGTGGGGCAGGCTCTGAATGTGTGTTCCTTCTGCCTCTGTTCTAAACTTTGCCTCCCTATTCCCTTCGAAGGGTATTCTTGTTCCTCTTTTAAAGAAGGAGTGAAGCATCGCACTTTGGTCATCCTTCTTGAGTTTCATGTGTTCTGTGCAGTTAGCATAATTCGTGCATTTGGACTAATATCCACTTATCAATGAATGCATACCATGTGTGTTTTTCTGTGATTGGGTTACCTCACTCAGGATGATATTTTCCAGTTCCATCCATTTGGCTATGAATTTCATAAAGTCGTTGTTTTTGATAGCTGAGTAATATTCCATTGTGTAGATGTACCACATTTTCTGTATCCATTCCTCTGTTGAAGGGCATCTGGTTTCTTTCCAGCTTCTGGCTATTATAAATAAGGCTGCTATGAACATAGTGGAGCATGTGTCTTTGTTATATGTTGGGGCATAACATAAAATTTATTAATCAGAAAAGAGAATATACGATGGAGAAGAAAATGCTGTTACAAGGACTTTGGGGAGAGAATCCCATGAACAACCAAGCTCTGAAAGAGTACTTTACAGCTGAAGAAAGTGCGTGAGATGAGCAAGTGGCACTTGCTCAGAGAAGCTTGATTTATTAGTCAGAACAGAGTTTGAATTTTAAGTTAACTGAGTTTTGGCCAGAACAGACGAGGAAAATCATAGACATGTCTTTAATGGGTCTCTCTAGCTGCCAAATACAATATGGATTATAGGATATACAAATGGTAATATGGACACCATGTGGTCTATAAGTATAATGAGTTGGGTAAGAGCGAATGATAGCCTATTTTCAGGGGAGATCAATGAGAGGGGGATAACTTGGCAGAAGTAGAGATTCACTTGGATGGGTTATTGTATCGTGTAGTAGCATGGACATATTCTCAAAATGGTAACCTTATGGGGGCTTTTATTAGTGTTTTAGAAAATGTTTGGTACCAACTTCTCAGCTTAAGGAAAGCCATGGAAACAGGCAAGCATTTGAATGTACAGTGATTCACGACTTGTGTAGATGTCAATAAGATTCTTTAAAATCAGTCTATTATTTAAGGGAAGGGTTTATACTGGGTGGATGGGAGTATCTGGTAGGAGGTTCTTGTAGCATCCCTCTCTCAAGGGGCTTGCCTTTGGTACAGTGAAAGCTGGAGACCAAATCTTGTATATTCTTCTCCAGAAAATGAAACTGTTTGTAGGTCCAGAGATAATCAAACAAAATGTCCCAGCTGCAATGAGCAGAAGAGAAGGGATATGATGGGCAGATTCTTGGCATAGTGTTTCAGGTTGTACAAAGGTTTGCCCAGTGACCAGGAGGGCAGGGGTCACAGAAGAACACAGGCTAGGAATTAATTGAGTGATGGGGAGGAGGGCAAGAAGGAGGAGAGGGAAGGGAGACTGGGGGTCTGGGACAGTGCCCAGGCTGCCTTTGTAGATGAGTTCCCTAACAACGCTTTCTCTGGGAAGTCAAGGACTGACTGAAGCTTAATTCAGATTCTCTGAATGTGCCTTAAGGAGACAGACTAAGAAATGATCTGATGAAATGCACAGGAAGCAAAACTTGGCAAGGGCAAAGTGGCAAATGAGCTAAGAATATGGGGGGAGACCCTGCCAAGATCCCCTTCCCCAGGACCACCCTTGATGTATCCGGAGAAATCAATCAATTGGGCAGGACTGGATGGCTCCCACAGAAGAGCAATGGGGGAGCCACTGTGAAGGTTGGGTATCTTCCATTTACAGACAGGATACGGGCCTCATCAGAGCATTAAGATGGGTCAATGAAGGCTTGGGGTTGATGCTCAATGTCTCTCAATAGCCTGTGGGTGACTTGACAGTGCCAAACGCTATGCTCATTCCTGGATGGTGCCCAGAAAATCACAGCCCTGCCTTCTACTTTGTGTGAAGGCCCTGAAGCAGGAAATGTGATGTGATCTCAATGTTTCACTAAACAGGAAACTAAGAATCTTGCAGAGTCCTCAAAAATCATTAAGTCCACAAACCCTTCCTCATTCTTGCTCTTAAGCAACTTTTAGTCTCTATTCTTCCCTTTCCTTCTTCAGAGACTGGGGTATATTTAGCTGAATGTATTCATCCTTGTATGCAGACAAGCATATCTTTATTACTTCATTCTATGAGCTATATATTGAGGTCATCTATCAGATATGTTACAATTATATGTTGGAAATAATCGGACATATATATAAATTCTTTGTTTATATGTGAATTATTTCCTGTACCTTTATTCAGTTTGGTAACGTGTTATTTTTTATAGTTTTTTTTTCAAAATCAAGAGTGCTTTACCTATTGTGTGTCCATACCTCATGCTATGCCTGTGAAGTAGGTGTCACTCTCCCCAACTGAATGGGATGGAGCCATGCCTGAAGTTACACAGCTTTGAGAACTTGGAGAACCTGGAGTCTCCAGACAGCCAGCTCTTCACCCCTGAATGCACTGCCTTCATC
The DNA here is from genome assembly GCF_021556685.1 of Rattus norvegicus. NCBI lineage: Eukaryota > Metazoa > Chordata > Mammalia > Rodentia > Muridae > Rattus > Rattus norvegicus. Next base: position 83,362,321 of record NC_141538.1, read on the forward strand.
ATCTTCTTTCAATGTTCTGCCATGCCAGTGGGTAAAATGAGGTAAACAGGGTTCCCTGTTCCCTGTTGCCTCCAGAACATGGACATAGTATATAATATTCTTTTGTTTAATTGATTTAAGGCAATCACTCATCAGGGAAAATTTTATTTCTTGACATGTCCAGACTCAATGGTTGTTCTCTCTTACTTTGTACTTTCTTATTCAATATCCTCAGGTGCTCTACAGTCCCTCTTACTAAAGAAAAAAGGCCTGTTCCACAGTGCTGACTGTTTCTTCGTTAAATCTCTTTACCCTACTCTAATTATCCTCATCTAGATAGAGAATTTCTATTTTTCCTTCTGTAATCTACTATTGCTCTACAAGTGAGTTGAACAGGGAATCTCTTTGACGTAGCCTTTCTATGAGCTACTTTACACAGCACCTATTATTCTCAGCTTCATGCCCTTTCTTATGCCTGTCCCCTTCCTCAAGCCCCAGTGCCTTTCATAGAAAGGAACTTTCTATCTACCACATCTAAAACAGAATCAGCCACATAATAAAAGGTGCTCAGGAAATATTCAAACCCTCATCTCAAATCGCAGGCTACATAGACACGGTCACTTGCCTCAACAACTGGCTTTTAGAAGAAATTTCATTGGCGTTTTCTATGGTCTTATATGTAATGATGTGTGTAGATTTGAGAATGTAGTATGAGATTACAAATTTTGAGTATAGTTATCAAGTATAAGTCACTGATTATTCCCACATATTTTTCTCTTTGTACTCTTCTGAACACATTTCCCAAAGCCATGGATGCCAGTTTAAAATAATATATGAAAGTAAGGCCCTTCTTTTAATTATAAAACCTAGATTGAGGGTCCATAAAGTTTGTAGCCAACAGGCAGGATCATGACCAATGATACACAGGAGAGTATTGGTCTTCTAAGGCTAAAAGGCCACCTTTTATCGTAATCTACCTTTAGGTAGTGATGTATCACTAGCTAAATGACATTTTGTGTCTCTTCTTTATGGTCATTGGTTAATTCAAAACTCATCTTTCTTGTGCCCTAACAGAAAAGTCCCAAGGAATTCAAATCAGCCAGGGACAGGAAAGGAAACCTAGGATCTTAAATCATCTTTAGGCTTAAGGCCTGGTTTTCATTTGGTCCTGAAAGATGTCTTTTCCTCTCATGGACTGTGAGCCAATGTTTCTTTTCCTGCTGATTTATGGACTCATATAAATTAACAAGGGCCTTTCAACTGGGACCAGCAAATCCCAGAGGCATGAATCTTCCATATGTAATTCCTCCCTGAGGAAACCAGAGTTAGCTCTCAATTACATACAGTGATGGAGACACACGGTGGCTGAAAGGAGACAAATGCTGCTTGTGCTCCAGACGAAATTGCTGCACAGAGGCCATGGAAGAAAGCATTTGAGTCTTTCTGAAGCACAAAATCTCAGCCTGTTTAGGGCATTGAAAGAATCCTCATTGTGTCATCAGTTGCAGTCCATGTGTTTTATTTACAGATGTTTCATGAGAAGAGAGATAGAGAGACAGAGGACGCTGCCTCCTCTAAAATTCCCTTAGCTAGTGGGGAGGCAGCCCATTTATAACGGTAATACAACCTAATGTTTTCCATTTGTTGGGAAATTGTTTTTACCAATATTTTAGTGACTCAGGAATCCAGGGTCATAATGACAGAAGGAAAAACTGTAAATCACAAAACTAAGTCTGATATGAAATTTCTTTGATTTATTTCTTCTTTTATTTATTCAAACACTCCAGAATCACTGCCAAGGTCCAGGGCAAATGTAACAAAGAGCAGGTGTCTCCCAGGGCCTTTACAACTGTTGTGACTGTGTCCCAGAAGGAGTTCATCAGCTACACATGGATGCAGGGTAATAAGCAGTTGCATTGTTTGAGTTAGAAAATTTACTCATGAACTCTATGACACATTCAGTGATTATTTCTTTTTTATTGAAGGAAGAGAATGAAGGCTATAGTGAAAGGATCTCAGAACCAGGAGTATGGCAGCTTGGTGTCTACATGCAAATGCTTTGCCTATTAGAGGGTGATTTTCAAAATCTCCTACTCACAGAATATTTTCATAGATGCAAAGGGACTTGCTTACCTTGGAAGCAGTACACAGGTTTAGTAAGAATTATCCACCATGGAGTCCATTTATTCTTTATGTTTCCTACTTCCTCTTTCTTCCAAATAAGCATTCATTCAGGAATGAATTAATTTCTTCCCTGTGGCTGCTAGAACAGATTATTAAAAATATGGTAGATTCAAACACTGTAATTTATTCCATTTTATTTCTTGGAGAACAAGAGCCAAAAGCCAGTATTGCTGAATTGAAATTAAAGCATCATTAGTGATGTCTCTCTGGACACTCTGGGGAATAATCTATTCATGTTTATTAGTTGCTGATATGATAATTTCTATCATTCCAGGCTCAGCTTCTGTGGATACATTACATTGGGTCTTATATCTAAATACTCCTTCTACACCATCAAAGGACATATGTGTGTACATGTAGGGTGACCCAGAAAGACCAGGATCATCTGCTTGTGTATTAATCATTAACATTCACAATTGAAAAACTTTATTTTACCACAAAATTTAGCATTCACAAAGCCCTTAGTACTAGAATATTAATATTTGGGTTACGATTCAACCTGCCACATCTTGTATTCATGTACTTGCCTGAAGTTTTAGAATGGGTAAAGTATTTTGACTTAGAATATAGGGTTTGGAATGAAAAGAAATCAGCTCAGAGTACTGTCTCTTTCATTTACTAGAAATGGTTTTGTGCAAGCTAGTGATATTATAGTAGTGATAATATAGTGATATTATAGACGTGTCTGTCTCTTTTTTTGCCGTTTAAAAATACCTGAAGGTAGATACCATATAAAGAGAAGAGGTTCAGTTGGCTAGCTCAGACTTGGAGGCTAAAAGTCCAAGACTTGATTGCTGTAGCTGTTTGGCCTCTGGAATGAGCACCTCATTGTCCATGGAATCAGAAGGAAGGTGCTGGGGGCAGAAGGTATCATTTGGTGAGAAGGAGAAACCAGAGGGCAAACAAGATTTTCTAACATCAGAACCTACTAGGGACCCATTGGGACCACATTTATCCTTTCTGAGGGTAGCACTTCTAATACTCTATCTAATTCAGCACTTCTCAACCTGGAGATCATAACTTCTTTGGGGGCTGCATATCTGGTATCCTGCATATCAGATATTTACATTACAATTCATATCAGTATTAAAGTTATAGTTATGAAGTAGCAACAAAAATAATTCTATGGTTGGGGGTCAGCACAAAATAAGGAACTGAATTGTTTTTAAAGAATTTTTGGTACTTTAAATAACAAGCACCAAATGTGTTAATAGATTTTATAATATTTTTCTTCTTTCCATAATTTATTCTTATTTTATTCATACTACATCCCAATTGCAGTTCCCTTCCGGCTTTCTTCCTAGTCCTGCCCTTACAAGTCCTTCTCCTCACAAGCCCACCTTCTCTTTAGAGAATGGGAAGACCCCTTGGGTACCACCCAACCCTAGGACGTCTAGTTTCTGCAGAACAAAGCACTTCCCCTCCCACTGAAACCCAACCAGGCAGTCCAGGTAGAGCAAGGAGATCCAGTGGCAGCCAATAGACTCAGAGACAGTCCCTGTTCTAATTGTTAGGGGATTCACCTGAAGATCAAGCTGCACATCTGCTACAAATCTTTGGGGTGGGGAGGGCTAGGTCAAGTCTCTGCATGCTTTTTGGCTGGTGGTTCAGTCTCTGTGCGCCCCTTTGGGTCCAAGTTAGTTGACTCTGTAGGTCTTCACCTCTTCTGTCTTTGACCCCCTCAGACTTATTCAATTTTATCCCCAACACTTCCACAAAACTCCCAAGCTCCACCTGATGTTTAGCTACTGTATTACAGGGTCACAGCATTAGGAAGGTTGAGTAGCACTGCTCTAATTAGTTCCCATTGAACTTTACTTTAGACTTAAGGATTCAATTACCTCTTAATTCTGCCATGCTGGGGAGGATGTGGAGAAAGAGGAACACTCCTCCATTGCTGGTAAGATTGCATACTGGTACAGTCATTCTGGAAATCAATTAGGAGAATTGGAAATAGACCTTCCTAAAGACTCAGAAATACCACTCTTGGGAATATACCCAGAAGGTGACCCATCATGCCACAGGGGAACATGTTCCACTATGTTCATAATGGCCTTATTTGTGATAACCAGAAGTTGGGACAAACCCAGATGCCCCACGACAGAAGAATGGATACAGAAAATGTGGTTCATTTACATAATGGAATACTACTCAGCTATTAAGACGGAGGACATCCTGAGTTTTGCAGATTAATGTATGGAGCTAGAAAATATCATCCTGAGTGAGGTAACTCAGATGCAAAAGGACGTGCATGGTATGTTCTCACTAATAAGTGGATATTAGCAAAAAAAAAAAAAAGCACAGAATACCCAAGTACAGTCAGTCCACAGAACTCAAAAAGGCTAACTAAAGGGCCCAAGTGAAGGGCCTCAGTCCCCCTTGGGAGGGAGAAGAAAGCAACCACAAGAGGGCAGGAGGGACCAGGGAGGGAAAGGGGATGGGGTTGAATGGAGAGGGGAACATGATCTGGTATTGGCAGGAGAAAAGGACTGAAGCCCTGAGGGCCAGCAGAAAGAATGGAAACAGGTGATCTCAGGAGGAAGGAGGTTGGGAGGACCCTCCAGAATGTACCAGAGACCTGGGAAGTGAGAGACCCTCATGACTCAAGTGGGGGTACTATAGATGAAATGCCCTACAGTGGGGTTAGGGAACTTGTCGAGCCCACCTCCAGCAGAAAGACAGGGTATCAAGTGAGGGATGGGGTTGCTATCCCACAGTCAAAGCTCTGACCCATAATTCTTCCTGTTTGAAAGAAATGCAGGGATGGAAATGGAGAAGAGCCTGAGGAAAAAGGGTCCAGTGACACACCCAGAGGGGCATCCAGCTCAAGGGGAGGGCCTAACACCTGACACCATTACTGAAGCTATAGGTCGCTCAAAAAAGGCATCTATCATGACTACCCTCCAAAAGACCCAATAAGCAGCTGAAAGATTCAGATGCAGATATGTGCACCCAACCAACTAACAGAAGCTGCTAACTCCTCTGGTTGAATTGGGAAAAACTGGAGGAAGCTGAGGAGGAGCACAACCCTGTAGGAGGACCAGGAATTAGGGAAACAACTCCCTCCACAATAGCAACTGATAATATGAAGTATCTTGGAGTAACAAGTGAAAGGTCTGTATGATAAGAAATTTAAGTCTCTCAAGAAAAAAAATCGAAGATCTCAGAAAATGGAGCGATCTCTCATGCTCATTGGTGAATGAACGTAGGAGATGGCAATAATTGTGTAAAGAGCCATTTAAAATCACATAGAAGCTTAAAGCAACCTTGGGGAGGTGCATCCAGAGCTTCATGCTCTTCAGTCAGAATGGCAGTTTCAATAGAGGGGCATTAGGCTAATTAGGAGTCTATATAATCAGTTTATAATCTGTAATCTTCTCCCTGTATGTGTTCTACATGTGATCTACCCAGCAGCACTGACTCAGACAAATACTGTTATTTTCAATACTACATAATGAAGTGACACTATTTGGGGAAATGATCCTTCTTTTGAAGGTGTCACCATGACTAAGTGGCCGGGTTCATTCTCAGCTTCCTGTGGAGTTATTGTAAGACTTATGTATTTCTCTCCATACCTATGTGTCTCTCAAACAAACCAGCAGTCACTAAGCACCAAGTCTGAGTCAGACCTTGAGTTATGGGCTGTTTGGGATACAGTTTGGGTAATTTTGATTCTGTGCAGGAAAGCAAATAGAGCAAGAGACAGATGGTCACATACCCATTGTGCAAGGAGTGCTGAAAAAGAAAAGCTGTGTTGGCTCAAGGCATGGCTCGGTGTTTGGGAAAAGAGGACGCAGAGCCAAACAGGGGCAGTGTACTTTGGAGTTAATCTCTGGCTAGCCAAGACAGTAGAATGCTTGGGAAATGGCCTCAGAGACAGACAGGGAGGGCCCTGGCTTTGCCTGCTTAACTGCTGACAGCCTAGCTTTTGGCACTGCCAGCTAACAGCCCAGAATGGCAGAACAGCACTTAGCCTTAAGTTGTTCCATGGCCCTTTGCCTTCCTTCCACATGTCTCTCTTTTCCTGGCATCTTTTCTTCCTGGACACCCAAATTTGTCCTCATTGCTTATCCTCCTCCATTTTGATGGAAGGATGTGTTAATGAAGACGTACATTTTCTGTAAAGGATCAGAAAAGGAAAATAAATGTGTTAAGAAGAAAAGTCACGGTGACCGTAAGAAGCAAATCTACCTCTCATTACAGAATACTGTTCAGTGTGATGCGGCTTTACATGTGTGAGAGGGTAGTGATGAAGCACATCAGAGAGGACACTAATTGCTTTGATCTGTATGAAGACATAGAGATGGGAAACTGGAATAGGTTTGCCATTTTGTGGGTTTATTTCTGCTTGGCAAATATAGATTTTTATCATGTAAGATTTCCTTTAGAAATCTGTTAAAGGCATTTCAGGGGCTTTGATTTGGGTTGATATTCTAAGAATACGTGCTTTGAGCCAGAGATCCAGGTTTAAACACAAGCTCAATTGATTTGCCTTCTTTTATTCCCCCACATAAAGTGGAAACATCTTTATTGATAGTTTAGGACAATTAAAACACAAGAAAAAATAAAGATGAGACCACAAAAGTATAAAATTGCAGCACATGAGTTAATATTCTTCACCCTCATCGTCTTCTTCAGCACTCTCTGCACCAGTCTCCTCTTAATCATTCTCTAGGGCAGCCAGGTCCTCATGGGCCTCAGAGAACGCCCCCTCCTCCATGCCCTCACCCGCGTACCTGTGCACAAAGGCACACTTGGCATACATCAGATCAAACTTGTGATCTAGGTGAGCCCAGGCCTCAGCAATGGCTGTGGTGTTGCTCAGCAGGCACACAGCTCTCTGGACCTGGCCAGGTGGACACCAGGTACCACAGTAGGAGGCTGGCAATTAATGCCAACCTTGAAGCCAGTGGGGTAACAGTCCACAAACTGCATGGTATGCTTGGTCTTGATGCTGGCAATGGCAGTGTTGACATCTTTGGGAATCACATCACCATGGTACGGCAAGCAGCAGGCTATGTATTTACTATGGAGAGGATCACATTTTACCATCTGGTTCTCTGGTTCAAAGCAGGCATTGGTGATCTCTGCTACTATATGTTGCTCATGGTAGGCTGCCTCAGCAGAGATGGCAGGGACATAAATGGCCAGATGGAAGCAGATGTGAGGGTAGGACACCAGGTTAGTCTGGAATCCTGTCAGATCAACAAACAGGGCCCCATCAAATCTGAGGGAAGCAGTGCTGGAAGACACAATCTGGCTAAAAATGCGATTAAGGTTAGTGTAGGTTGGGCGCTCGATGTTGAGATTTCTACAGCAGATGTCATAGATTGCCTCATTGTCTACCATGAAGAAATAATCAGAGTGCTCCAGGGTGGTGTGGGTGGTAAAGATGTAATTGTAGGGCTCAACCACAGCAGTAGAAACCTGGGGTCTGGGTAAATGGAGAACTCCAGCTTGGACTTCTTTCCATAATCAACAGAGAGCCACTCCATTAGCAAGAAGGTAAACCCAGAGTCAGTTCCCTCGCCAAATCTGTGGAAAACCAAGAAGCCCTGAAGCTCTGAAGAAGCAGTGAAGACACTGGTCAGCTAGCTTGCAAATTCTGTCAAAGACAATGTCAATGACTTCCTTGCCAATGGTACAGTGGCCACGGGCATAGTTATTGGCAGCATTTCCCTTGCCTGTGCTGAGCTGCTCAGATTGGAAGAGCTGGCAGTAGGTGCCACTTCATCAATAACTGTGGGTTTTAGGTCTACAAACACAGTGGGGGGCACATGCTTGCCAGCTTCTGTCTCACTAAAGGTGTTGAAGGAGTCATCTCCTCCCCCAGTGGTCTTATTGCTTGGCATCTGACCGTCAGGTTGGACGTCAGGTTCCAGGCAGTAGAGTTCCCAATGGACCTATCTGAACACTAGCCTGACCTACGTGGATGGAGATGAACTTATGCACTTTTCATCCTTGAAGTGATCCAAATAAACTGAGGAAGTGAAAAGACGGTGATGATCTCTCACTAACAGACTACAAGGGAGTTCAGGGGAGAAGCTGTGTGTGATTTGCCTTCTTATTGTATATCTTGGATATGTGAAGTGATGGCTGTGCTTTGTTTTATCATATGATTATGCATAGCAATAGTCACAAACTCCAACTCCATAGAGGTGGCTCAAGGATACAGACACTATGGTGTGGAGAAAAGTGACACGAGGAGAGGACAGGGAATGGAAGCAGAGGGGAAGGGAAGGAAAGAAAAAGATTGAGATTCTATACACAGTAGTGGGCATGTACTGAGCATTTGCTTTCTGTCATAGACACTATGATAACACCCTTGCAGGGCTAATTATATGAAACAAATATTCTGCATTAAGATTAAAAAAAATATGAAGTGACAAAGTTTAAGTGATTTATCATAGGAAATGTGGCTTGCAAGGGACAGACCGAAGGCTTGAAGTGAGTATCAAGTCTTCTATTGAGAGTCTTGCTGCGTAGTCAAGTGTCTTTCTTGATCTTGAGTCACTCTGTGTGACAAAATTTCCAGTTGACATCAGGATTAGATCCTTGGAAGCATGAAGTGCCCCAAATAGAAGGCTCTGTCCCTTGGTGTACAGAAGTGCTCCACCTAAGTCTCATTGCAGTCTTGAAAAGGGGAAAAAATGAGAGGTGACGTTACAAAAATAAAAAAAAAAGTGACACACACTTTCCACAGGAGACCTCCAGAAATGGGATGATAGTCCTGAGTATAGTCACTTAACATTTCATTCTCACTTCAAGCCCGTGCTGAATAAGGGGCAGGGTTCTTGAGCTTTTTATAAAGATGGGAATGAAAATCCCTTAGCTGCTAGCTGAGGAAACTGTTTCACCGTATCCAAGTCTCTTCTTATTTCTAGACATCTCTTTCCACATGCAGTGGACTTTTTACATTGGTGTATATTCATTATCACTTGGTGCTGTCCACATGAACATAGAAAAGCCGACTCTGATGCCTTCTATATCTTGGAAGGGAAATTTGTAGTGAGAAATTACAGGGATGAAGAAACAGTTTTTGGAGAAAGATGGGGCTTAACTTATAAAATTAGAGTTTGTTCTGCACAGCGAGCAGTTTAAATTTAAATTGATTTCCTAACTTTTGAGCAGTGCTACTCACCAGGCTTTGTGCTCCAACACTGTAGAGGCTCCAACAGTCTCCAGGTGACATGGTAAATGGGACTGTACCAGGAACAGAGCAAACACAACAAAAGGTCTTATGAACTAACTACAGAACCATTTTCTCCTCTTGAATGTTTCAGTTCTACTGAACATTTAGTCGAATGTGAGAAAAAGTTTCTTTCAAAATGATTATCATTCATCACAGAAGGCTGAGTAAATATAGTGACTCCTATATTTACTGGGCCAGGACAATGGATGACAAATCCGAGCTTCTGTATTCTGCTGTCACAGGTACATCCTTCATGCTGCCTTCCCTGCTTATTCTGGCTTTCAGAAGTTGGAACTAAAACAACAGAAATTATGCGGGCACTGGGGGTGATTCTGAACAAGAGGATTTATGAGCATTCCAAGAAGAGAATTTGGTTTACAAACTCACTTAAAGATGAGACATTCTCTACACGAGTCTTCCAAAAATACCTGAACGAAAAAAAAAAAAGGACAGGAGAAATGAAGTCTATCTTAAGTGAAAATAAAAATGATTACTAACCTATACCATGAACATGGATACATTTCTATGTAGTATGGTGTGGCTGGCCTATGGAAATGATATCATAACTCTTTGGAACAGGGTACAGAGATTTTGGAAGTATTGTAAGCCTGAAATGAGCATACAGCAACACATGAATTAAAAATGGAAAGTCCAGGTTGCTAGCAGCTCTAGGAAAAGGGAGAGATGATGCACATGGAAACCACTGGTCCAGAGCAGGATCTGTTTAATGCTCTTCATGACGTTATGCAATTTAACCCACACATTTGTTCTCTCCAACTAGTCTGACCAGTTTTTGTCTGGAAAAGAGAATCATGAAGAGTGAAGATGGCATTCACTTGTTCATAAATCAAAAGGCTTCTGACATGTGGAGTCTGTGAGGGAGCCAAAATGATCTCCCAAATTCTCAAAACAGAAGGACTAGGCACATGGTCACAGGGATGGAAATGTTAAACTTAGTGAACGTGTTTTGGAAAACAACCTCAAAATCAAGACGAATACGATCTTCAAAGAACTTGAGAGAGCTTTCCTGGAAGTTTTGCTTCTGTATCACTGTGCACATCACTGTTCAGCAATCACTTTGTCACACTTTAAAAAAATTAGTTAAACATGGAACAAGTCACTTACAAAGAAATAAAAGCACAAGCAAAAAGGAATGCTCATTACTTGAGGAGAGTGGAGGGGTGTATTTTCCCACTCCAGATTTGAAGGGTCATTAGTCACATTGATGGCCCTTGCATGAAAATAGTGAGCACACAGGCAATAGGGAGGCATTCCAGGAAAAACTGAGTGACAATAGAAGGTGAGAATGGCTCAAGAAATGACAAAAATCCTAAGTGAAAGCCATATGGATAGTTCTTAACACAGAGAGAAAAATCTCAAAAGAAGGAGACACATGCCTTCCATAGGAGGCCATTTCCAGAAATGACACAGAAATTATGAGTGACTCATTCTTTACACAAGAGGCCTGAGAGGCTTAGGAGACTGGGCATTGGGTATTGTATATACATTGAAATGTAAAGCCTTTAACTTTTGCCGTTTAATAATTTCATTTTGCTTTGGTCATTTTATTTATTTATTTATTTATTTATTTGTTTGTTTATGTACTTATTTATTGCAAATTTCTATAAATATCCCTTTTTATTCAATGTATTTCTTCTTGAAAATTTGTTCAAGGTCAAATTCACTAGAGAGATGGGATGATGAGTGTCATGCCTAACTCCCTTCTCTCTGTCTGTCATAAATTTGCTGAACTCTAGCATTCTGCCTTGAACACTACAGGCTTATAAAAGGACTTCTTTGTTATAGATATTTTTGCTTGTGGAGGGGAGGAGCATGAAGAAGCATTCCAACCACCTGTAGTAAGATCTCTTACTGCCATTACTCCCATTATAAAATAATTTCGATATAAAAATTCAGGTTCCTGTTCTAAGCCCTCAGAGAAACACGGAAGGCTCTTAGATAAAGAGTAGAATCTACCATATCTGTAAAGGACATTGAATCCATTAATTTTATAGCCAGAGGAGACATTCTAGAAATATTAGGATATTATACTTATATCCTTTAAGAATGGAAAGTCAATCTACAGAATGGATAATAAAAGTAAAACCCCTCCTTAGTATGAGAACAACAGCCAGAAGAAATTCAAAGAGAATTTTGTATAGAATTTAGTAACTTCCTTAGTTTTACGTTGGGTCCCATTTTATATTACAGTTAATAAAATTAAAATAAATCTTTATATGGTGAATCTCTGAGGTAACAAAAGGATAGGGGCTAGTGATATAGATAAGAACATGTGATGGTTTTTGATAAAATTTGTAAAAGGTTTATGAAGGCTACAAGTGGTGGAAGTAAGTAGACTCCTAGGAACTAGGGAAAATACAGCAAAGAAGCAGCAGGCTGGGGTCAGTGGATTAAAGTACAGGATATTATGCCAAGCTGAGGGCGGAAGCAGTCAATGACTGGAAAGCAAGAAGTGAGGAGATGTCACTGTGCCTTAGCTGTACTAGCCATCAAAAAAACTGCCTGGGACTGGAGAGACGGATCAGTGTACAAGAGTCCTTTTGCCAAATCTATTAGACCCAAGGTAGACCCCTGAATCCACCCAGCAGAGAGTACCAGTTATCCATCTACCTCTCACTCCCTATTTCCTCAACACTGAAGTTCCATACCGGTGCTAATGTGCCTGGCCTTTATGTGGATCCTAGGAATCCAGACTTACTCTTCATGCTGGCATGTCAGACACTCTTCCTACTGAGTCACCACTGTAGCCCCCATTTTGAACATTTTAGTTGTATTTTAAGGGTTTTCTTTCTTTTTTTTTCCTTTTCCTTTTGTTGGAGGATGGAATGAGAGGTTTTGAATTCCATCTGCTTCCCTCGTCCATGCTTATCTATGCAGTGCTACTGTCTAACGCACTTTAAATCACGTCTGCCAATTATGAAGTGCTTTCCTCATTCCTTCCACTATGGCAAATGCTTCCCATGAACTAGGTAAGTTATCCTTATCCGTCTCCATGTCAAGAAGACTTCTTAGGAGACTAGGATTATGGTGGGTGAACTCCCCGCCAAATACCACACGGCTAGTGGGTGGGAGAAGCCACGTTTGGTTGCAAATAAAACCACCCTTGAACTGCTATTTTTAGATTATGACTCCATTTTACATGTCCTAAGGAGAATTATTAAAGTTTTTTTTTTTTTGCAATAAAGGTTTTGATCCCAATGATTGAAACATTTGTCATCTAACTTTCTCCCAGTGATATCACTAGAATGCAGCTTCTACGTCACCTTTTCTACAATGAGACTGGGCACTCCCCACTATGTGCTAGTTAATTTACACATTTAGATGGAATTACCTGTTATGGTAAAAGTCAGTTGACTTAACTGATGATTTCATAATAAACCCTTCCCCAGTCTGGATTCTATAGACAATCCAAATTGCAATAGTCATACAAAATATTGCTATGATTAAGTGAATTCCTGTCCCAGTCTCACAAGGAATTTGCTATGTTTTACTATTCTAAGAATGTGTGTCTTAGTTAAAATACTTAAATAATTTATGAGTCTGCCTTTCCCTTAATAATCTTTCCTCTGATATATCACTGATAAGATTGGATTCATTTGCATTTTGATGTCTCAATGGCTTTCAAGATGAGCTGTTTGTTAAACATTTAAACATATAAAAGGATCACATTAACGATAAAATAGCTTCCTGCACATTTTCAATGTAAAGGCTATGATATTTTAGAGGAATAATGAGGGACATAGAAAGTAGACTAAACCTAGAAATGGCTGGAGGGAGAGCTGAACAATCAATTAGCTGGAATAATTACAGTCAATGCATTTAGAAAATAAAACTACATTCTAGTGTTTTGCCCCCGACTCAATTCCCAATAAAATAATCAAGTATAGTCTTTGCTCTAGCCAGGTTTCCTAAAGCTGATAGACATTAAATCATTTGCTGTAGTGTCGTGTAGTTTTTGAGTTGTTGAGGTGAGATTCAATTTGTGTTTTCTCCTTATTCATCACTGTATTACACTGCGTTCTAGGTAAAAAAGGATGTAAAAATATATGCAACAATAAAGTCTCTAATGTAGAAAAGAATGAAAAAAATGTCCAATTACTGCATTTAGGTAGAATATGAAAACAGAAGCAATATCTATCAATGCCCCAGGACCGTGGAACTGATAGTGGTCCTGTCTTTACTTGAGACACTAAACATAGGGCTTTTACCTTTGGGATTAAAACAGACCAGTGATTTGGAGCCACTCTGGCCCCTGCAGGTATTTGGAAATATCTTCAGACATTTTTGGTCATTTAAGCTTTTGAGTAGGAGAAGAAGCAGGTGTAACTGGCATCTATGAGACGACCTGGATGATGCAAATGTCTCTCAGTGTACAGGACAACCCCAAGCAACAGTAGCACTGGCTGAAACTGTTGATAATCTTGATTTTGAGCAATCTAAGGATGGGTTAAAATTGCTGATCTTGGGACTTTAGAGATGGCTCAGTGAGTAAGGTGTTTTCCATACAATCATGAGGATGACCTGAGTTTAACCCCTTCCTCCCAAAACCTACATTAAAAAGCCATGTTTGGCAAGCCTATCTTTCCAGTGCTGGTGGGGTTGATCAGTTTGACCATCTTAATCACTGAACACCAGTTTAGAGATTTCATTTCAAAAAATTAACACATGCATGTTGCAAAGGAGCTAAAGGCAGTTAATGGTGTGTGTGTGTGTGTGTGTGTGTGTGTGTGTGTGTGTGTGTATGTGTGTGTGTGTTGCATTCTTCAGTGGTTTAGCCATCATAAGTTTCCCTTTTCAAGTAATTAGCCTCTTACGCATGGTCATGCAAACACTCTAATTACATGCCATGGGACACAAAACGATAAAATGGATAAGAATTTATGAAGAAGAAAGGGTTCAATGGTAAGAGAGGACAATAAGAGAGGCTGATGGGGGTACATTGTCAAAGCATATTATATGCATGAAATTTTGAAACAATATACTTAAAAGAAAGAAATTTAAAAGGGAATAAAGTGGAGACCTGTTAATAAAGAACACAGTGTCAACCTTTGGAAGGAAACTGACACAATTACAGATCTATATAAAAATTGCATTTTTGTGCTTTAACCAAAGGAAAGCTGTCCTGCCTAGAGGGACTGAGTCCAGAGTCTTAAAGCATATACAAAATGGACTTCCTTTGTGGAAAGAAGGGCTGAAGGAATGTATTCTGTGGTGGAGCTAGTGCCTGGCAGAAAAAGTGGTGACCATGACCTTGTCCATGTTAACAGCAACTACTGTGTCTTTGCCAGTCATCTTTTGCATGTATGGGTTAGTACCTAGCTCTAAAGAATTGGCTTTGGAATGGCTGTTGAATGATTGCACCAGACCTCCTTGTCTTCTGTGCTTTTTCTATTCTTTTTGTATGAAAATCAAAACAAAACGAAAATGAAAACAAAACCTAACAACCCAGTGCCTGTCCTAAGTTTTAGAACGACGAACTCTTGCCTGCTATATTTAGCATTGTGAGGGAGGAAACTGAATATTTGCTTTTCATAAATTTTCAGAAAGGAAGATATTTTCCATTTTCCACACTCATTTCATGGTTTCCCACTGACAGCTACATATATCGGTATCTAAACATATATCTCTGGATACAAGGAGGCCTAGGAGGCACAGGCAGGCCAGTGAATGGGGCCATTGATACAGACATTCCTGGATGGGCAGGCAGGATTGCTTTCTGGGGAGCAATTCTTCCACAGTGACCTCAGAGTAGGGCACAGCCAGGACATTGGCTTCATCCAGTAATTCCTGGTTGATTCATATTTGGGTCAGCTATGTGGTGGGCAATGTTAGCTGTCGCCCAGGCTTCCAAGGCAATTTTCCAAACTTGGATGTCTTACAATCAAGCCCTGTTAGGGAAGGCTGTGGGGGAAAAATCTAGGGTGGGTCACTCCAGGCATGAGTGGGTGAGGAGAGGAAAAAGAAAGGAATGGTTTTCCTGAATTATCGCTAAGGCTTTTGGAGAAATAAAAGCACTCCCAAGAAGAGGAGGGGAAACTGAGCCTCATGCTACTTTCATTCCTCTTTGGATGCCATTTAAGTTGTCTAATGTGTCCTAGTAATTTTGGTCATAAGTAAGTCCCCATCTCCCTCCCTAGTCCCTTTGGCTGTCTGCAAGTCCTCAGGATCTTCAGTCCAGCCATGCTGACTACCTCTTAATTCCTCTGCGAAGCCATTTATTTTTCATTCTTTTTGAAATGCTATTCTTTTTTTCTGGAAATACTTTCTCCTTTTAGCTGCCTCCTTTTAAAAGATATATTTGAAATGTAACTTCACAAGCTTTCCAAATGATAACAGATTCCTGTTACAAGTTTCACCAGAAACCTAAATTTCATCAATATTATTCTACCCATTGTAAAATTTTGGCTGTGGCTAATGTATATTTTCCTTAGGTGTTTGAGCTCCACCAGGACTAGTGCACTGTCTGATTAGACTTCTGTGTGTTCTCTTTGCATATTCTAACACCAGGCCCATAATGTTGAGCATAGCACTAAATAGAAAATAACAAGGAAAAGAGAAAGAAAGAAAGCAGCCAGGAAATAAAGGGAGAGGTAGGGTAAGGAATAAGAGGAAGAAAGAATAGAATTCAATATAAATTATTCATCATACAATTCAACTTCTAGATATTAACTGTCTATACATCAATAGCAGAATTGAAAGGTAAAATCCAAGTCTCCTGAATAATCTTAACTCTCAAAACTAAAGATGTGAATAAAGAGAAAGATACACACACACACACACACACTCACACAGAGTCCATTTTCTCCACTCATTTCATGGTTTCCCACTGACAGCTACATATGTGGGTATCTGGACATATATCTCTGGATACAAGGAGGCCTAGGAGGCACAGGCAGACCAGTGAATGGGACCATTGATACAGACATTCCTATACTCTGCATCGTAGGTGCATTTTTCCCTGAAACATGTTGATTGAAAATAGTCATTTTTGAATGATTTGTGAGTAATATCTGGCTGCAAGGCTTATATTTGGACTGATTTTCTCTCATTATCTAGACGCTGAGTAGTCTTAGATATATGAAACCTAAGTTCTGCTTAGTATTCAGTAATTACTTTGAAAACAAATTAGATCTCCTGTTTTGGTCATTATATTGATCTTTCCATACATTGAGAAAAGTCATTCCTGCCCACTGTTTTCAAGAGGCCCATAGTCCAAGTTTGGAAATGTACAGTAAAATATCAAATAACCATAGTGTTGCTGAAAATAGAATACCCTTGTTGTATAGATGTCGTATAGGTGGCCATTTTACCAGAGAATAGGTGCCAGATGTTTTCCGAAGGAGAAGCAACTTAGTGGGGAATCCTGATTGTGAGGAGAAGGCATTTTTCAGGAGAGAGAGAGAGAGAGAGAGAGAGAGAGAGAGAGAGAGAGAGAGAGAGAGAGAGAGAGAGAGAGAGAGAGAGAGAGATTGAGAAATATGAAAAAGGAGAAAAGAAAGGACATGAGGAATAGAATCGTAAATGAACTGATTGGTCTGGAACACAGACGAGATCTCAAAGAATGCTCAAGATGTAACTGAAGAAATAGATGAGGCTAAATCATGAAGTGGTTTCTGTGCTTTAACTGGGAAGTTTAAACTCTTTCCTATAGATGACATTAACTAAATGCTGATGGCCAAGCACATTTGGAAGTATTGAACTTGAACTGAGTAATTGCGTTGACACGATGAGTGCTTTTATACTCAAGAATGTGAATAGATCTTTAAACAAAGTCTCTTGCAAACCTGTGAACTTTGAGCGCATAATAGCCATTAAGTTCTGAGTTAAAGTTGTCTACTTTTTAAATCGAGATATAGGAAGGCAAAGACGAAACTTCCCATAATCAGTCAGAAAGTCTGTAGTGGTTTGAATAGGCTTAGTTAGCATTTCATGGCTGTGAAGCAACACCATGACCAAGGCAACTCTTACAAAGGACAACATTTAGCTGGGGCTGGGTTATAGTTTCAGAGTTTCAGTCAATTATCATCATGACAGTAAGTAAGCATGGCAATGTCCAGACAGACATGGTGCTAGAGGAGCTGAGAATTCTACATCCTGTTCTAAAGGCAACCAAGAGAGAGACTGGCTTTCACAGGCAGCCAGCAGAAGGGTCTCTTCAGCATGTGGTGAAGCTTGAGCATAGGATCTCAAAGCCCACCTTCACGGTGACACATTTCCTCCATGAAGGTTACACCTATTTTAACAAGGCCACACCTCCTAATAATGTTAATTCTTGTGGTCCATGCATTCAAACACATGGATCTACAGGGGCCAAACCTATATAAGCTATAACAAAATCATATCCCATAATGAGCTGGAAGCGATGGAATAAGCAATGGTGAGGCTGCTGGGCAAGAAGAATGCTGTGGAAAGAGAATGCATAAATCACAAATCAATTCTGTAAAGTACAGAGAAGAATCTTCCTTTAATGCTCTCCTAAAATAATCAAAAACTAAAACAAACAAACAAACAAACAAACAAACAAACAAACATTGTATTACTTATAACCAAGCCTTGAATAGGCTTTTCACCCCTGGCATATGTCAAATGCATTCTGATTTATCATCTTCCCTTGTATTCCATTTCACTCACCTTTATCATGGACCTATTTCTTCCTCGGCACTTCCACAAGCATTTGATATTGTCATCCAGTTTAGTCCAATAGCATGTGGTATGAGAGTCCTGAATGTCAACAGGACACGAAAAATGAGGTCAGAAAGTGTTCCATCAAAGACCTAGTTTCCTACTAATGCTTTCCCTATAGAGCTAGAGAGACAGCAAATTAAGAAGCGCTTGCTGTTCTTGCAGAGTATCTAGGTTCAGTCCTCAGCATCTACATCAGGACAGTGAGGCCAGGTGGGGCAGGGTTTAAATATCTGCAACTTTACTTCTAGAAGATCTGATATGCTCTTCAGAGCTCTGTGGATACCATCATATATGTGGGACACATAGATAAAGTCAAGAAAACCTACACACTCATATAATAAATATGCATGTCTTTGAGTTTTCCCCAGTATATCATACTACATTAGCAGTTAATACCATTCAGATTGCATCGTACCAAAGATTTGATTATTAAAGCAATAGTTAATGTTTGCAAAATAATTTTCTAGAGTCTATAAGATTTTCAGTGGGCAAAAACACCTAATACCAAGCCTGATTATTCAAGTTTCATTCGAGGGACCAACATTGTAGGAGAGAAGCAACTGCAATGAATCATACTATTACCTCCATAAACATGCAGATGGTAAAAAAACAAAGTGAAAAAAAGATTTATTCAGTTTTTATTGCTCATGCTTATCCGTGTTTGGCCATAAAGACAGTAGGTATAGTAAAAATTCAGCTCCATTTTCTCCTTAGAGAAAATTAGTGGCTTTGCCACTAATAATCTATGGATTCTGTAGATTATCTTCTTTGGTACAGATTTGCTTTCCTTCCTTTTTTCTTTGTTTCTTTGTTTCTTTCTTTGTTTGTTTCTTTGTTTCCTTCCTTCCCCCCTCCCTCCCTCCCTGCCTGCCTGCCTGCTTTCTCCCTTTCTTTCTTCCTTCCTTCCTTCCTTTCTTCCTTTCTTTCTTTCTTTCTTTCTTTCTTTCTTTCTTTCTTTCTTCCTTCCTTCCTTCCTTCCTTTCTTTCCTTCCTTCCCTCTTTCTTTCTCTCTCTTTCTCTCTCCCTTTCTTTCTTTCTTTCTTTCTTTCTTTCTTTCTTTCTTTCTTTCTTTCTTTCTTTCCAAATAGGACTTCCCCTCCTGGTTCCTCTCTCAGAGAGTCATTTTCTGCTCCCCTTCTCATCTAGAGGGTGCGTCCCCCCAGGTAACATCTCCTATTGAGGCCAAATAAGGTAGCCATGGAGAATGAGCCACATGTCTCTTACATATGTACCAGGGGCCTTGTTGCAGCCCATGTATGTTCTTTGGTTGATGGATGAGTCTCTGAGAGCTCCCAGAGGTCCATGCTAGTTGGCACTATTGGTCTTCCTGTGGAATTCCCTTCCCCTTCAGGACCTTCAATTCTTTCCCCAGCTCTTCCATAAGTGTCCCCAATCTTAACTTAATGTTTGGCTGTGGGTATCTGTCTGTTTCAGTTAGCTGAAGGGTAGAGCCTCTCAGAGGATACTTAAGCTAGGCTCCTGTCTGCAAGCATAACAGAGCATCATTACTAGTGTCAGGGATTAGTGCTTGCCCATGGGATGGGTCTGAAGTTGGGCTGGTTATTGGTTGGCCATTCCTTCAGTCTCTGCTCTATATTTGTCTCTGCTTTGCTTTTAGACAGGACACATATTGGGTAGAAAGTTTTGTTGGTGGAACCTCCACTGGGGGGTCCTGCTTGGGTATAGGAGGTGGCCTCTTCTGGTACCATGTCCCTACTGTTAGGTATCTTGGTTAAGGTCAGTCACATTGACTCCTAGGAAACTCCTCCACCTCAAGTCTCTGGGAATTCATGGAGATTCTCCTCCTTCTCCTCCTCCCCCTGGAGCCAGCAGATTTCAATTCATCCTCTTGGTCCCTGGGCCTCTTTTCTCCCTCTCTTCACACCTGATCCTGACCTCTATTCCCTTCCCTGTCTTCTCTCCCATCCAATTCCCTTCCTCCCTCTGTCTCCTATGACTATTTTGTTTCCCCTTTTAAGTGGGACTCAAGTACCCTTGTTTGAGCCTTCCATCCTGTTTAACTTCTTTAGGTCGGTGGGTGTATCATACTTTATGGTAGTATCCACTTATCAGTAAGTACATCTATTTCAGTCATTTGTTTACAAAATTCACTATATCCTTATTTTTAACAGCTAAATAATATTCCATTGTATAAATAAACCACATTTTCTGCATCCATTATTTGGTTGAAGGGTATCTGGGTTGCTTCCAGTTTCTGACTATTACAATTAAGTTTTCTAGAAACATAGTGGAGCATGTTTCCTTGTGATGTGGTGGCGTATCTTTGGGTGTAAGTCCAGAAGTGGTATAGCTATGTCTTCAGGTAGAATTCTTTCCAGTTTTCTAAAAACAACCCTGCCAGATTGATTTCCAGAGTGGTTTTACAAGAGTGCAATCTCACTAGCAATGGAGGACTGTTTCTCTTGCTCCACATCCTCCGCAGCATGTGCTGTCAACTTGGGAGTTTTTGATCTTAGCTTTTCTGATTGGTATAAGGTGGAATCTCGGGGTTGTTTTGATTTGCATTTTCCTGATGATTAAGAATGTTAAGTATTTCTTTAAGTGCTTCTTGGCCATTCGAGATTTCTCTGTTGAGGATTGTTTAGCCATGTTCCCCAGTTTTTAATTAGGTTATTTGATTTGTTGGAGTTTAACTTCTTGAGTTCTTTACATATATTTGGATATTAGTCTTCTATCAGATGTAGAGTTAGTGAGGCATGTTTCCTAATCTGTAGGCTGTCAGTTTGTATTGTGGATAGTGTCAAACAGAAATTTTTCACTCTCAGGAGATCCCATTAATTAATTATTGACCTTAGGGCCTGAGCATTGCTGTTGTGTTCAGGAAAATGTCTCCTGTAACAATGTATTTGAGGCTATTTACCACTTTTTTGCTATTATTGTTTCTGGTTTTATGTTTTTAGGTCCTTGATCCACTTGGACTTGAGTTTTGTGCAGGGTGAAAAATATGGATCTATTTGCATTCTTCTACATGCAGACAGCCAGTGAAACCAGCAGTGTTTGTTGAAGATTCTTTCCTTTTTTTATTGAGTGGTCTTGTTATCTTTGTTGAAAATCAAGTGTCCATAAGGTATGTGGGTTTATTTCTGGGTGTTCGATTTTATTCTCTTGCTCAAAAACAACATTCACCATGATCAAGTAGGCTCCCATCCATTCTTGGGTGCAGGAATGGTTCAAATATAAAAATCTACCAACATAATCTACTATATGAACAAACTGAAATAAAAAAATCCACATTACATAAGTGATCTCTCCACTGGACATATCTAAACATAATAATTCAGTACATTCCAAGCAAATAGCCAAAATCAAATTAAATGAAGAGAAACCTGATAGAGATTCTTGATTCTTTCATCTTCTTGCCATAAGTAAAGCAAGGAGGGGAGTATGTGGGTTTTGGACCCTGCTGTCTTTGGGTCAGAGCCAATGCCATATAGTCACTAATGAAAGTTTGAGCAAGTCTACCCTTGGATTTGGTGTCTTGTTAAATGGGGTGAAAGTAAATTTTCTAGCAGGTCCTTAATATAGGTTCATTGTATAGTGTGTCTAGCATAAAGCACTGTCCATAATAATACGCATGATATTTCTCCAACTTCCCTAACTGGAAGATGAAGGAGCTGCATTTACAAATTTCACTGCGACTCACCAGAGGAACCATCCTCAAAGAGTGTGTGTTATTTTTGTCTCTCTCACTCCTATCAGGATTTATATTTACCTCTGTCGACTGAGCATGCTGAGCAGGACCCTTCCCTAGACCAGGAGCCACTCTGGAATCTTCTTGTCAGTAGTGTTTAAGCTCACCAGCACAGCAGACAGTCATGACTTTGGGTAGGTAAAGTTGCTTCATCATTTATCTGATCATGAAACTATTGTTTCCCTTGTCAAGCCTGAGGTGTTTGTTTTACGACATAAATGAAGACTAGACTGTGAGTGAAATCCCTGTTGATGATACCTATCAATTAAAATAGGAGCCTTTCTTTAAAATAGCAGGAATAAACTGTTTTTTCCACTAAAAGGCTCTTTAGTAAGAGAGCCAAGCTCTAGTCACCTTAGAAAGAGAACAGCTTGTTGAAGGAATTCATGAGAAACACATCGTCTCAGAGGTAAGCTTTGATTCATAGAATTTTGCATTTTTTGGATAGGACTCATGAACTTTCTCATTTTCATCCATTCTTTTTCTTTATTTGTTCCCTCTGTCTTATTTTCTTCTTTCTTAGACCTATAGTCAGATGCACATTTGACTTCCAGGACTGGGGCTGCTTTGGCAGGAAGATTGAGGATCTCCATCCATTTGAGGCCACCTGAAAGAAAGAAACAAACCAAGAAACAAGGAAACAAAGGAAAGAGAGAAAGATGATGAAGAATATGATGATGATGATGGTGATGGTGATGAAAGTGCACCTGAATTCTTAATAACTAAGAAAAGTGGAAAGATTCCGGTAATTCAAACACATATCCTTTTAAAATTGAATATTTTTATTAATTGCATAATATATGCAGGGCATTTTCATCATTTTAATCCTATTTCTCCTCTTAACTACTCCCATATACACTCTCACTTCTCTACATTGATTCAACTTCAGCCCCCACCCCCAATTACTTGCTATCTGCTTTGTGCTGACAATGTGCATCAGCTGTGAGTCCATCCACTGGAGTATGGTTGACTTAACAGCAACCACATTCTTTAAAAAACTGACTCTTTCCTGTAGAAGGGCATCAGTTCTCTGTAGCTCCTCAGCTAGGGGTAGGAGCTCATAATCTTATCCATCATCTATGCTAGAATTTTGACTGTTTTGATCTTATACGTTGTGTAGAGGAACCATAACTGCTATGCGTTCATGCCTGCATGGTCCTGGCATGTCCAGAAAACACTGGCTTTCCCCAGTTCTCACCAAACCTGGCTCTTATAGTCTTTCTGCATCCTCTACCACAATGGTCACTAAGACTTACAGGGAGGTGGAACCTCTTTGCTTTCACATTTGTGGCTGAATTAGCATTCTGTACATACTTACTGTCTTCACTTTACTTGTGAGTTTCTGTATTAACCACCATCCTGTTTTGGTGACAACTAAAAGCAGTAGCAATAGCCTGTATTGTTTCAGGGTATCTAGAACACTTGTGATCAAAAACCTGGAGAAGAGGTAGCCTATAACTCTCTATAATAATATGAACATCTCTATTTCCTTTATATTTCTCTCTGAAGTACATTTCTAAGTAACCTCTCTGAGATTCATTTTTTTAACCTAACCCCTGGCCTACCCACTTACATTATGAGATACCATATAAAACAGGCGAATAAGCAAAGCAGAGCTGACTGGAAATAAAAGCAAAGATGATAGATTAGTAAAGTATTCCCTATTAGTTCAAGAAACATACAAGGTGTGTCTGCCATAAGCTAGACAGGTTAGGAGATAAAAGCAAAGGAAAGGATACATTTTTGTACATTGTTATCTGAGTTAATGAATTAGAGAATTTTAATATTTCTTTGTAATGACCATACCACTTACTAGAGCAGCTAAAGGACATAGTATGTATGACAAAGAAAAGATGTAGCATGTGGGTGAGAAGGACAGGCCCCAGGGTCAGCAAAATTTTTTTAATAAAACAAGAAAAATGCTAATATTGACTTACATTGCTCTAAGAGAAAATGAGGAAAACCAGAGCACAAATTTAGTGTCTAACACAGGAGAAGATCCCAGTGCTGCTGGAACTTGGGCATGCAGATGCACACTTCTATTCCATGGAATCAATTAAAGAACATGTGAAGAAAATGAGCTTTTGTCAGCATAGGTAGACTTGTGTGTGCTTTTGGTTGTATGGCTTTCCCTAAGTAAATAGGCTTGAAAGTATTATTTCTTCAAGAAAGTATGATACTTCTGGGAATTTGGGGAAAACTCGACTCATTGTTCCAATTCCTCTCCCCAAAGACTGCATTTTCCCCCTTCCTCTTTTACATTTTTGTGTCCCTCACTTATGTGGAATTTGGTCATAGACATTGTTTTATCTATCTTATACCTTCTTGAGCTTGTGTTTGAATATGTGATTTCCTAGGAAAGAAAAGATGAGAAATTACAGTGCCATCAGTTGGGTTTAAATGATGACTGAAATCTTTTATAACTCATTGTCTTTTGCAAATCCTCCAGCCATCATGACCAGAAGAGCATAGTGACTCTCAGTTTCATCTTCTTCTCTATCAGAGCCCATCCTCATTGATTCAAAGAACACAAATCATCCATTAATAAAATATTTATTTAGCTCACACTGTATGTTGAATGCTATGCTAAGTGCTAAGGATTTAGATATGAGTAAATCATACTCCCCACTGTCTTTACTGTTATCCTCCCATAAAGAGTAGATAAAGATTGAAGGAGCTTTCAACAAATTAAAGCAAATGGAACGAGGAACAGGGCTGGGTCATATTAGTAAGTCTGGTTCCCCAAGCAGAATTTAATGAAGACTATTAAGGTCAGACACTGAAAAGACTATATATAAGCCAGGAAAGTCAATGAATGGTGTGTCTCAGCCAGATCCAACAGCCTATGGTTAAAGCGAGAGCATGGGATATTCAGGAATGTACAGGAAATGGCAGCAAATGCATAAAGCGTGGCCTATAAAGTTGGGCGTAACAAGACTCGAGGCTGGAAAACTAAACAAAAGGCAATTCTCGACAGTCTTGCAGGTTGTCTGAGGAATTTGAATGAGCACAGTGCTTAGAACATTGGCACACCTTTGCCGAACACCAAATGAATCAATCAACAGTACTCCAAGTGCAGTGAGAAGTCATTAGCTAATTTTTAATTAGAATTTGAATTAAGTAAGACGATCATATGATTTTGGTAAACAAATGATTTATTTTATGCCGTGTGTGGCAGCTTCGACAGCTGAAATGATCCTCTGTATGTTGTAATAGTCTCAACATGTTACGCTGGTAGAAGAGGGTATAAGGAGTCAAATGCAAAAATCAGAAAAAATTATGAATACTGGGGAGCAGGTTAAATCATAAAGATATATGGCCAGTCTTAAGATTTGTTAAGTTTTCCAGTGTGGCAAGGAGACAAGATGTATGCAGTATATGCCTTAGACTACCAGATTCTGGGCTTTTACTTCTTAAAGACTCAGTTTATTTTCTTATATAACGGGACTCATAATATTCTAATGCAATCACTAACTTTCAACTGAGATGCTTAGAACAGATGATGCGAAAAGGTATCAGATCATTTAAACTCATTGCTACAGTTCTACTAGAGTAATTACATCTATTGACTACATACATTGTAAGTATTCTAAGATTCTTGCTGAGGCTTTTGAAACCTGTCCATGAAACTCACTTCCCAAGAGAGAACACAGTTGAGGCTGCAGAAACAAAAGCTCAAGTATGAAGTGACTTATTGGACATTGATTTTATATAAGAGAATTAAGTTTAGAGAATCAAAGGAAATTTATGACTGTATTAAAATGTTTAAATACAAGGAAAAGTTTCCCTACAAGTCATTCTAATAACTCAATATTTTTGTAATATGTTGTTTTTTGTTTGTTTGATTTTTGTTGTTTATTTTCTATTGTTCTGTTACCATCTAATTAGTAGAATGTGATGGCCAAGTGTGTAAACCTTGCCCACAAACAGTGTCAGAGTCTCATCATGACTAGCTTTTTTAGTTAATTTTATCTAAGATGGAAAGTGTATAATGGTAAAAGATTAATTCCCCAAAGGGAATTTTTGGAGCTAGCATTAGTAAGAAAGGTAAGTGGATAAACACAGTGCACACCGAAACGTCTTTCTAGAAAGAGAGAGTCTGTCTTCAAAACCTTAGGGGTTATCTAAAGCAATGGACTCTACTGCAAGAGTCCAAGGGACAGACACTTGAAGAACAAACCTCTCAACTATCAAATGATCTGGATTTCAGCATGCAAAGATGATATGGCCCAGGAATAGCTGGACACCTCTTAGGTCTTAGAAGAATATTCAAGTATGAGTGTTTTAGTTCCCAGTTGGTTCCCAGGTAGATGATGCTGGAGAAAGTTTATTGTGCCTGTAATCATGAACCTAGCATGAAAACCCTCTCCTGCTTCCTGGTTCTCTTAAGCAAAGAGAGATAAACAAAAAAAAAGTTTCAACCAGTTTTGGTTAGTAGTGAACTATTCAAGAGTTGACTCATACAACTTAGCTAATTCTTACGATTATTTTAAGCAGCAACACAGACAAGGCAAGACAAGAGTGTGCCAGAGACACACACATAAGGATTAGGGATGCCTGTAAATGGTAGCATGTTAAGATCATTATTTGTTTACATGCCTGAGTATCCAAGTGATTTGTTGTATTACCATTTATCAGATGCTGGGGTTTGAGCTTGATTCTGGTATAAATTTTCCACAATCTGCTCTCTGCATTTTTTCCTGTAGGCAACACTTCTACAATGGTAAAAGCATCAGGCAACGACTTCCATCTGGCAGGTCTCAACTTATTGTTCCTATAATTCATCATTTTATGAAGCTAGCTCTCAACATATTGGGCCCAGCTTGACAAGTCATGGCCCTTTGTGAGACATCATTTTAATTACCTTAGAATCTGAAGGAAGAACTCCAAAATTATCTTTTAGGAAAATACTGGAGGTACACATTTTGAAATTGTGTGCCCAGGACTTTATGTGCAGAATCAAGGTATCATATTATCCAATGTTCCTGGCAAGTTCTGAGACTAAATTTCAGGCTACAAGATGTTTGTTGTTGCTTGCAAAGGTCAGGTTTAACCACATTTATTAAATTACAAACTTGCTTGTCTTTTGTCATCAGAAGATGGTCTGAATTAAATAAAGCTTTCTTGTTCTGGTCACAGTTCAGATTACAGCTGAGGAACATCTAAAGGAACTAAAGTGGCCAAGAATACAGATCAAAAAACCATAACAAATGGCCCCTGCCCTTATGGGGGAGCATACTGTTTGATACAACACCGAGATGCAGGATATGTGGAAATAGAAGACAGACTGAGTAGCAAACTTGCCTTCAAAAGAAACTAAGCTGTCAGTAGAGAAGTCCTTGTGTCCTGCACTCAGCTACAATTTTCTAGTTTTATGTATGATGATCTTGCTCTTCTCTGACCACATTTGCAGTTAAGTAGCTTCCAATATCCCTTCTGTTGTCTTGGTAGTAAGGTCTCTGGGGTCTCAAAGACCGTAGGGCTTCCTCACTCTCACTCTCATCTACTGATTTTGATTCTCCTGAAACCCCATTTTACTCACACACACACACACACACACACACACACACACACACACTCGCACTCACATGCAGAGAGGGAGAGAAAGAGAGAGAGAGAGAGAGAGAGAGAGAGAGAGAGAGAGAGAGAGAGAGAGAGAGAGAGAAATTGCATTCCTTTTTGAAATGTTTTTTAGCTTGGAACCTTTATTCCAGATGTTCAAATAAGAAACTTATTTGAATCTTTCAGAACTTTGCTTAAGCATCAAAATTTTAAGGAAGTATAAATTTTATGATATTTCAATAAAAATGTTATGAAGAATGATGGCAGTGGGAGTATAGTGAACTGGAAACTTAAGAGTTCTTTGAAAAGTCGGTTGTGTTGAATTGTGTTTTGCTGGGGCAAACACATGAAGAGTGTTATCTTGATGCAGACACACATGAAAGGCTAGGCTAAGGCAGATTCCTGAAGTAATGTTTGACTGGAGAGCACGCAGGAGAAAGGATGTTCTACTAAAGCAAGCACGTGAAAGAACATGTGATGAAGGATTCTTCACTAAGCCCACCTTACAATTTTTAGTTGAGCTACATTTGTCAGGACTCCTTAAAAAGAAAGGCACCGATAAATTTCTGGTGATCTGCTGCAGTTTCTTAACACTTTTTTGGACTCAGGCTGATTAGCAGAGTGTTGTCACCTAAGACAGACTCATGTGCTGAGGCAAGACTGGTGGAGGACATGTGATGTTTGGAGGGAGATAAATAGGACTCAACAGATAGTGCAGGGGGCTGAGCTTGGCTTGCTTATAGAGCTTCACAGATCTTCCCTTTGTGGAGAAGCACAGCCTAGAACTTCTCCTGTATTCCTACAGGTCCCTCCTGCTGACTTGTGCTGAGGCTAAGGCCTGTCTGTCTCTGCTAGGTAGTGCCATGACTGCTGATTCATGTTTGCTACCCCGACTTTACCATCCTGAACTGCTGGTGTATTCATGAAGTGTTTGCTAATGATCTATCTGCTACTGTTGACCTGTGAACTGAACTGCAGATTTCCAGACAACACAGACTGGAATCTTTCCAAAGAATCCTTTCAAAACAGGTTCACTCCCCTATTCCCCCATATCCTTTCCCCCCCCACTACCTAGGGTGGGTGGTGGGCTAAAAGAGAGATTATAGCATTAGGAACCATCATTAAAAATAGCTATTGAAAAAATTAAAGTTACAGTGTTGGAACTCCTTTTTTTCTTATGAAGTTGTTTCTCACAGCATTCTGCTTTACGGACTCAGGTAACAGAAAGGAAATGCTAACACACATGTGCATAAGTAACACACAACATTGTTATTAATTTCCCCTCTTGAGTCCTCCGTCTCTGCATACCTACAAATTTTCTGCATTATGTGTTTGCTTGCTTTCCACTTACTGTTTATTCTTTGGAAACCTCTTGTTTACTTTTTTAGCTTACTGTTTGTTTTTCTATGTGGACTTAGAATTTTCAATGTGTTAATCATTAGCAGCATGTTGCTGTGAAGGACTTGAAATACTACTACTCATGCTGATGAAAATGTGCTGGCTATGCAAAAACCTTTCACCACGTCTGAAAATTGTAGTGCAAAAATAATGTGAAATGTTTCATCGGTGATATTACAGTGTTCACATTTTGGAATTAAAATGTTCATTGTTATATTAAACATTATTGTACGCTTTTTAGCATGTATTTTTTTTAAAGGTGGATTTGCTTAATCAAAAATTGTTTCCGATTTTTCATTCTGTATCTTTTGTGTCTGCACCTAGGAACTGAACCCAGAGCCTCATACATGCTGAGCAAGCACAAAGACATTGTATTCAACTTTTCTAATACTTATATCTAAACAACATCACTTGTTGTTTGGATGGCTCTGATCTAGGCTGTGAAACGCTTAAGGGGAAGCACGGTCTTGTTCGTCATTGCATAGTGTCTGTCCTATGGCACTGCTAAAGAAAACTTCTGTGCATGAGGTCAGTGAACTAACAGAGAGTTCCAGGAGCAAACCAGGTACTGAGAATGGTAGAGCCACAGCGGGATAAACTGAGCACTACTTCACTGACATACCTTGAGTTTCTGTCTCTCAGGTATGCAGAAGGTTTTGACATGCCTGGAATTTCTCTTAAGATTTTTTTTAATGTGCATTTAGTTGGATGTCTGTGGAGGTGACAGTCTCTACTGGAAGCTTTCATGGCCACAGTCTTGATTCATGGAAGCATCTAAGTGTCTCTGAATTACTCATAAATAAGTATCTAATTCATGACAGTAATTGACTAATGATCTTTAAATGATAATTTCTGTGCATGTGCGTGTACATGTGTGTGTACATATATGTGTCCGTGTACATGTATGTGTACTATATGCATGCAGACATATGTATACTGACTGTCTATACCTATATCATGTGTGTGTAATAGACGTATGTGTGCGTGTACATGTGTGTGTGTGGAGGTGGGGAGGTCAGTGCTTGATATTCAGTACATCCTTCATCAAAGCCTTCCTACTGAGTTAACTCTCTCACTGAACATGGTGTTTACTGATTATTATACATGTGGCTGTCTAGCAATCTCCAGAGATCAGTCTCTGATCTTCACCCATAGCTCTAGGATATTAGACATCTAATTTTTATTTGTATGTGTCTGGCATCTAAACTGAGTCTCATTTTTGTACAACTCAACAGGTATTTTGCCAACTGGTTCATCTCCCTTATCCTGACTATTTCCAATTACACCAGCCAGATAGTCTTACATAATATAGATTTTCAGATGTAAAAAAGAGTAATCTTGGGGGCAGGGAATAAAAGAGAAATCTCTTCTAAAAGTAAATATAATAAAAAATGCAAAAAGTCACATTTACTGGACTTAAAAATTGCATTAAAGATTGAATGCTATTTATAGTGTCTTATTCAAACTCACAAGAAAATAAAAGTTTTCACTATTGAACATTTGTTGATGATGTAGGTATTTCAGAAAGGAAAAAGAACTTGGTCATGGAGGCAGAGGAAGAATTACAACTTAAGTCTGTTTCATATAGTCTTGCTTCTTTGTTACGATCTATCTTTTGATATCTTAGACATAAATATAGTCCATGACATTGTCTTGCTAGCATAACTGTCAAACTCTCATTTGGAAATTTTTCACAACAGAATCTTTAGTTCACTAGAAAATTACACTTATAAACCCCTGAGTGTCTCTTGAGACATTCTATTGCTTTTAAGGTACCAGCTTTCAGTATTGCATTTCTACTCTCCTCGAAGACTCTGAATCAGCGGCGCCTCTCATGAGCCAGTCCTGGTCATTGTTTTCCAAAAACTTAATCAAAGAAACATATATACAAAACAAAAACAGCATCTGTTTAGCCTCCAGGATGCTGAATCAGCCTCTTTTTCCACAGGCTCCAGGAATTTATTCTGGTATCTATGGATTCACACATATAAAAGTAGATGAAAACCTGATTCTTAACTGTGTGTCTAAGTTGCATGTCTGGGTTTTCAGAAAGTAATTTGCTATTTATTCTCTTCCTCTTGCTTGTACTTTGAGTACAGGTCAGTTCTTTTGGAGTGGGCATGAACGCTTACCTGTAGGAAGTTTTCTTGCTCCCTCAGACTATTTTTTGAGAAGATGAAATGGTCTTTTCTCTTTTTCCATCTTCTCAGTTCTATCCTTAACTTCGAGTCTGAACCTTGGCCTCACAGTTTCTTCTTTCACTATTCCAGCAAACTTTTTTTTCCCTGTTGATCTCTATTTGGAACTATCTCCTACAGGAGTTGACTATAGCTTTTTTTGTGTGTAAATTAAATCACAAGAATAATCACTTTCTAGGTTGAACATATCAAACACATATGGAATGAGTACCTGGGGAAAGAAGAAAAGAGCTTCACTTCAGTTTGTTTTACAGAGAGAATGATCTTTTTCTGTAGGCAAATGAAGGCAGAGAGGACCATCCGTGCATAAGCAGGTGAGTGCTTAGTAGCTGCTTAGTTACTGTTCTGTTGCTGTAAAGAGCTACCATGACCCAGGTGACTCTTATGAAGGGAAATAATCATTTAATGGAGGGCTTGCTTGTATTTTCAGAAGTCTAGTCCATGATCATCACAGTGGGAAGCAAGCCAGCATGGCAGTGGAGCTGTGCGTTTTAGTGCCTGATGACAGGCAGCAGGCAGAGGGAGTGAAAGACACACACACACACACACACACACACACACACACACACACAGAGAGAGAGAGAGAGAGAGAGAGAGAGAGAGACAGAGAGACAGAGAGACAGAGAGACAGAGAGAGAGACAGAGACAGAGAGAGAAAGAGAGAGAGAGAAAGAGAGAGAGAGACAGAGAGAGAAAGAGAGAGAGAGAGAGAGACAGAGAGAGAAAGAGAGAGAGAGAGACTTAGCCTACCATGGGTCTTTAAAACCTCAAGGCAATGAGGGCTTTTAAGACCTCAAGCTCCTCTAACATGGCCACACCTTCTCATCCTACCCAAACAATTTCATTGAGGACCAAGCATTCAAATGTATGGACCTACTGGGTTTTTCTCCTTCAAACCAACACTTAACATTAGAGAAACCTTGCATTGATGTTTTAGATAGTATACAATGCCCACCATAAAATACCCTTGACATGCTCCATTAAACTTCAGCTTGAATACCTCTGGTATTGAAGAGACCATTGCCTTAAGAAGCTTGCTGTCTGTATCATGTACATCTTACCACCAAGCACAATAATATAGTCTATTAAAAGCCCATTTATAGATTTTCTTGTTATTCTTCTTCTTTTTTATTGGATGGTTTATGTATTTACATTTCAAATGTTATCTCCTTGTGTGATTCTTATCTAGTCAGATTACATTCTAGGTTGCACTAATAGTGTCTGTTATCAAGCACTAATACAATTGTGGTTTGGGACTCATGAGCATCTAATTTAATTTTAATTTTTACATGCATGTAGCCATAGGCTTTGTTCCCGTATCCCAGTTCCTCAAATAACAACTCTGGAACTTTATAATTTTGAATAAATACCTCGACCAAAAGCTTTGGCTCATTCCCTGACTAGCTTATAACTAAATTAATCCATTCATTCTATTTTATGAGTGATGTGACTGTCTATCTCCTCAATTTCATTCTGTCTCCTCGGAGTTTGGGCAAACCTCTTCCTGGGCCTAACTCTATCTCAGAGTTCCTCTGTCCTTACTGGAAATTCCACCTCTTATTTCCTACCTCAAATAATAGGCCATCAGCTTTTTATTGACAAGTAATGCCTTCATATAGTACAGAAGAGAATTTCTCTACACATGTATATAATACATTTTGTTCAATTCTACCACTCTTTCCTTTCTCTCCAATTTCTTCTCTATTCTCCATGTCACTTTTCTGTCTCAACTCCATTTTTGATTCTACTGAATCCTCTTTGTTACTAGTTGTAGTTTGATACCTTAATGAAGGTGAGGGCTGGCACAGGATGGGGCAAGGTCCATAATTGAACAGTAAAAGGTAAGATGGGAGAGAAGAGGAAGAAAAGGACCAAGATGGAGACAGAGAAGGACAACCCAGATCCATGTGTCTTTAAATGGCCACAGGTAGTTATGAATATTTCTTAAGGGATAGATTTTATAGGTCAATTTATCTTATATCATTATAATCGGATTATATCATTATCAATTGTTTGTGAGTTTATTATGTGGACGTTTTGTGGATTGAGATATTAACATACAAATTTGATTGCTAAATTACAAACATCTGGAGTTTTCATTTTAACGGGTTGCTGGGAGTTGATACTATAACCTTTAGGGAGTGGTTGCTGGGAGTGTGGGCAGAGTCTGCTGCAGAAAGCTGTGATAGGGCAGTAACCACTGGGGCCAGAGTGCGTCACAGAGTCGTGGGGGACCAGCCATTGCTGGGACCTCTAGAGTCCTGATTTTACCAGATTGTACGGAATGTGAGCAGAGTTCGCTGAAAAGAGAGGGCGGCCACAGAATGTGGCTAACAACAGGAGCGGAGAGACTGCTGGAGTCAGAGAATAGCTGGAGGTAACATGGCGTGGTTCCCCGGAACTGGCTGCCTCTGAAATGAATATACCCCACTAATGCCATATGGCTCAACAATGCCAGCAATAGTGAGGGCTTGAGGGTATTTTTAAATATTTTCTGCAATAGCTAGTTACTAGTTACTTAGTTACCAATATTCACATGGGTATAGTGTGACACACTCAAACATGGGTAAGCCTTCCAAGGGACACACCTCTGAAGAAAACTGATCTCCACCTCTCGTAGCCATCATCCCAATAGCTCCTCAGATAAGGGTGGATTCATAACTTCCTTTACTATCTACTTTTGGACTTTGTCTGGATTTATCTTATGCATGTTTTTTGCTTTAGGACACAGCTTCTGTATGTTCACAGTCCTCTCAGTTTTAGAACACATTGTCATCTATTTTGCCCAACTTTAGCAATCATTCTCATCGTTCTTCCATTATTATTCCTAGGAGGGAGGATTTTGATATAGATGTCTTATTTAGGATTGCATATACTTCAGATCTGTCAACATATTGATCTGTCATAGTGCCTGCATTTACTAACATATATTACAAAAGGAAGCGTCTCTGACAAGAGTTTCGAGAAATAGTAATATATAGGCAAAGAATAGATTTTGGGGGGGCAGTTTAATACCACACAGTAGTAGACCTTTTCCTAGGACACATGACCTACCCAAACATTAGCTATTGACCCAGTAATGATGCCAGGAATGAGTTCTGTCCTGTGAAGTTGGCTTTAAATCTAATCATAAGACACTTGGTGCCATTATTGCACAAGTCGGCATATCTTTCCCAGCCAGTTTTTATTATAGGTTACAGATTCACAGCTGCTTAAAACTGTTGATGACATTTCTCTTCTAGTAGTAACTGTTGAACTTTAATAAGTTAATTATCTTTGGTATTTGATTTTAGTGATGGAAAACTCACAAACATGCCTCTCTCAACAGTGAAACAAGAATAACAGTCTATAATTCCTTCAGGCTGCGGTAGGAACTGAAGTAGAGTTTATAAGCCACTTAATACAGCATCTGCACAATGCCTGCCCTGACCGACCAGAGAAGGCAAGAGCTGTAGGTTTTGGGTCAGAGTTCTGACTGCCGTATTCTGTGCTTATGTAGGAAATCATGAATAGCAACTTAAATGGGAACCAGAACATTCAATAAAGCTATCATCTTTGTTTCATTTGGTTGTCTTAAGTCTAACAATTGTCTCTTAATGGAGAACTGAACCAAATGTTCTCATTAGTTTCCTCTAGACTAAATGATCCTTTGTAGACAAAAATTTCTCAGTTACACCTTATATGTCACCATTTTACTTATTCCCAAAAGCCCACAAGAAATGTATAAAAACAAATCTTTGAATGTAAACCTAAATGAGAATGCAGAGGGATTGAAGGAACTGAAGGGATTGCAACCCCATAGGAAGACCAACAGAATCAACTAACCTGGACGCCTGGGAGCCCACAGATACTTAGTCACCAACCAAAGAGTGTACTGGGTTGGTCTGAGGCCTCCCCCATTCACAGGTAGCAGAGGACTGACTGCCTTGTCTGGCCTCAGTGGGAGAGGATGCTCTTGATACTGTAGAGACTTGAAGGGAAGGAGATGCTGGTCGGGAGCGCCCTCTCAGAGGCAAAGGGGAGGGAGGATGGAAGGAAGAACTCTGGAGGGGGTACTGGAAGGGGCAACATTTTGACTGTAAATAAATGAAATAATTAACTAATATAAAAGTAAAAAAAGTGTGGGGGGAGTATGTGACTCTCCATCTTTGATTCTTCAATAAAACAACTCTACTTCTCCCTTATAGCTCATCTCTCAGCAGGAGCTGCAAAATCATATTTAATCCAGTCTGCTTCAAAAGGTATCCAATTTCCTTTAGGGCTCTGGCGAGCATCCCTGGGCAGGATGTCCCCTGCTGACATGTTGTGGCCACAGCTTTTCCAGGCCCAGGCTTCAGCAGTTGCTAGTTTTCTGAGCTCTTACTAATGTGCCAGTCTGTCTACTGGGTTCAATTAATTTACATGCTGGGAGCATGAGGTTGGAATTAATCTCTGAGGCAAAGGCAAGGAAACTGAAGCTTAGGAGTATAAAATTATTTTTCCAAACTCAAAAGAAGAACAAGTGAGAGAATTGGGATTCAGCCATCTCTTTAATTCCAACATCTGAGAGTTTCCTTCTTTTTAGTCAAACTGTTTTATGTTAAGAAGCATCGTGCCCGTTAACTAAAATAATTATAGTAAGCTCTCCCAAGGGGTCTATGACTTCCCTAGCCACAGAGTCTCAGTCAGGTTTATAGTACCAGACATGAGTTTCAGCACATCAATCAGAAAGCACTTGTAACATCATGCCTACACATGATTACATGCCTACACAGGATTACATGCCTACACAAGATTAAACCAGTCAAAAACCCAGAACAGGTGGAGGGTGCAGTCCATGGAACTCGGCTTGCAAAGGAGGGAAGGTGCTTCTGTTAAGTTCCAGTGCTCCAGTGTGTATAGCCCTATACTATGCACATAGGGACAGCACTGATCAAGGTCAGTGCACTGTGAATCAAAATCCTGAAGTTGAGAGGGGTGTGTAATAGGAGTAGGAATCTAGAAGGAGCTGGAATTAACATGTCTGGGGGGGCAGTTAATATGATCAAATACATTGTATACATTTTGAAGTTCCCAAAGAATTTCAAGTGAATAACATTTTATAGAGGGTCAAAGAATTGTATAGAGATAATTGTGAGTCAGCTAGAGCTGAAAAATAAAAACAGTCAAAAGCGAGCACCTGGCTTTTGTCTGCAGGTCCTAAAACCCCTAGTGATAATTCTCACAGCTTTAGCTAATAATGATAAAATTTTCCATTAGAATGTGAAAGTCTGTGATGAATTAAAAGCCTTTTATTCAGTGGATGTGCCAAACAGCAGCCTTTCAAAGTGAATTGCATAGATTCAGAGATGAGGTAGTTATGACTTTGCTTCTCAAGATCTCACCATCTAAGCACAGAGACAAAACAATGCTATGAATCATTGTGATGAGAGGTGGAGAATGGCGAATGTCAAAGGTAGGAATCAGAGGAGAAGAGGGTATGTAAGAATGTGCTTCAAAGGAGAACGAAATCGTCAGTGATTCATATTAATCGCTATGTCATCCAGCTCCAGAATATTGTAGAATACCATTTTCCCCTTCTTTACAATAATTAAGCTTCAACAATGTGTTTTCTTGTGTCATTTGCTGCTACCAGTTGATGGCCCTCCACTGCAAGCTATATGCATGGAGAATTATAGTAAAGATTTAAGTGCAATGACATGGATCAGGCTAGAAAGTGGCTAACCTAAGTTTTACTCACATCCCGTGGATAGCAACATGGTCCCAAGAGAAAAAACAAGGTTGGGAAATACCTTCTTCCTGTCTGCCTGGGAAGGGAAAAGGTGTCATAGCTCACATAGCACTGCTTCTGCCACAAAGAATGCTGACATAATTATTACAGAATGGTGTCAACTGAAAGCATGTCAGCAAATAGCATGGCAACGACAGTTGTAGGGAACATTCAATCAACAATTTGATTCAGAGAATGTTGTTTCGGGGAAACATAGCTGATGGGAGATATGGTAAGGCCTTACATGACAGACATTTCCTAAACTTGGCATTCCTAAATACTGGGAAGAAGATTTTACAGAATGGTTTGAGACAAATGAGTTAAATAAATTTAGAAGAATTTGCATTTTCAAATTGTAATTGTTTGAGGAGGAGTTTTCTTCTCTTTCAGAGTTTGAAAGGACAGATAATGTGCTAATTATGAGGGAACTTTTTGGGGTCATGACAGCTCTTGCTATATTAGCCAAATGCTAGAATTATAGGTGTATCACAGACAGGTTTTCTAGTAAATAATATTGATTATATAAAAAACTCCTTTCAAATATTATAAGAATTTTATTTCTTTCCATTTAATTTAATCCTGGCTATTGGCTTGCTCCACATTCCTTTTATTATGTTTCTCTATGTGCCTTGAAATCCTGATCTTTTCGAGACCTTTAAAAATGAAGGGGTGTTAGATTTTGTTGATGGCTTTTTCAGCATCTAATGAGATGTTCATGTGATTTTTTTTGTCTTTGAGTTTGTTTATATAGTGGATTGTATTGATTAATTTTTGTATATTGAACCATTCCTGCATCCCTGGGATGAAGCCTATTTGATCATGGTCAATGATGTTTTTGATGTGTTCTTGAATTCAGTTTGGAAGAATTTTATTGAATATTTTTGCATTAATGTTCATAAGTAAAATTGATCTGAATTCTCTTAGTTGGGTGTGGTTTATGTATCAGGGTAACTGTGCCCTCA
The DNA here is from genome assembly GCF_021556685.1 of Rattus norvegicus. NCBI lineage: Eukaryota > Metazoa > Chordata > Mammalia > Rodentia > Muridae > Rattus > Rattus norvegicus. The sequence continues at coordinate 83,399,963 of NC_141538.1, forward strand.
TATAATGAATTAGGTAGTGTTCCTTCTGTTTCAATTTTGTGGAATAGTTTAAGGAGTGTCTGGTAGAAGTCTGCACTAAAACCGTCTATCTGGCCCTGGGCCTTTTTTTGTTATTGTTGTTGTTTCGGTTGGGAGGTTTCTAATAACTGGTTTCATTTCCTTAGGCGTTATGAAAGTGTTTAGATAGTTTACCTGATCTTGATTTAACTTTAGGTATGGGATATCTGTTTAGAAAATAATCCATTTCATTTAGATTTTCCAGTTCTGAAGTAAGACCTGATGATTTTTTAATTCCTCAGTTTTAATTGCTATGTCTCCATTTTCATTTCTGGTGTTGTTAATTTGGATACTGTTTGTTTTTGCCTTTTAGTTAGTTTGGCTAAGGTTTGTCCACCTTATTGATTTTCTCAAAGAACCAGCTTTGGTTTTGTTGAGTCTTTGTACTCTCTTTCTTTCTTTTCTTTTTTTTTTTTTTTTTTTTTGATTTTTTTTTTTTATTAACTTGAGTATTTCTTATATACATTTCGAGTGTTATTCCCTTTCCCGGTTTCCGGGCAAACATCCCCCTCCCCCCTCCCCTTCCTTATGGGTGTTCCCCTCCCAACCCTCCCCCCATTGCCACCCTCCCCCCATAGACTAGTTCACTGGGGGTTCAGTCTTAGCAGGACCCAGGGCTTCCCCTTCCACTGGTGCTCTTACTAGGATATTCATTGCTACCTATGGGGTCAGAGTCCAGGGTCAGTCCATGTATAGTCTTTAGGTAGTGGCTTAGTCCCTGGAAGCTCTGGTTGCTTGGCATTGTTGTACTTTTGGGGTCTCGAGCCCCTTCAAGCTCTTCCAGTTCTTTCTCTGATTCCTTCAATAGGGGACCTATTCTCAGTTCAGTGGTTTGCTGCTGGCATTCGCCTCTATATTTGCTGTATTCTGGCTGTGTCTCTCAGGAGCGATCTACATCCGGCTCCTGTCAGTCTGCACTTCTTTGCTTCATCCATCTTGTCTAATTGGGTGGCTGTATATGTATGGGCCACATGTGGGGCAGGCTCTGAATGGGTGTTCCTTCAGTCTCTGTTTTAATCTTTGCCTCTCCCTTCCCTGCCAAGAGTATTCTTTTTCCTCATTTAAAGAAGGAGTGAAGCATTCACATTTTGATCATCCGTCTTGAGTTTCGTTTGTTCTAGGTATCTAGGGTAATTCAAGCATTTGGGCTAATAGCCACTTATCAATGAGTGCATACCATGTATGTCTTTCTGTGATTGGGTTAGCTCACTCAGGATGATATTTTCCAGTTCCAACCATTTGCCTACGAATTTCATAAACTCGTTGTTTTTGATAGCTGAGTAATATTCCATTGTGTAGATGTACCACATTTTCTGTATCCATTCCTCTGTTGAAGGGCATCTGGGTTCTTTCCATTTTCTGGCTATTATAAATAAGGCTGCGATGAACATAGTGGAGCACGTGTCTCTTTTATATGTTGAGGCATCTTTTGGGTATATGCCCAAGAGAGGTATAGCTGGATCCTCAGGCAGTTCAATGTCCAATTTTCTGAGGAACCTCCAGACTGATTTCCAGAATGGTTTTACCAGTCTGCAATCCCACCAACAATGGAGGAGTGTTCCTCTTTCTCCACATCCTCGCCAGCATCTGCTGTCACCTGAGTTTTTGATCTTAGCCAATCGCACTGGTGTGAGGTGAAATCTCAGGGTTGTTTTGATTTGCATTTCCCTTATGACTAAAGATGTTGAACATTTCTTTAGGTGTTTCTCCGCCATTCGGCATTCCTCAGCTGTGAATTCTTTGTTTAGCTCTGAACCCCATTTTTTAATAGGGTTATTTGTTTCCCTGCGGTCTAACTTCTTGAGTTCTTTGTATATTTTGGATATAAGGCCTCTATCTGTTGTAGGATTGGTAAAGATCTTTTCCCAATCTGTTGGTTGCCGTTTTGTCCTAACCACAGTGTCCTTTGCCTTACAGAAGCTTTGCAGTTTTATGAGATCCCATTTGTCGATTCTTGATCTTAGAGCATAAGCCATTGGTGTTTTGTTCAGGAAATTTTTTCCAGTGCCCATGTGTTCCAGATGCTTCCCTAGTTTTTCTTCTATTAGTTTGAGTGTGTCTGGTTTGATGTGGAGGTCCTTGATCCACTTGGACTTAAGCTTTGTACAGGGTGATAAGGATGGATCGATCTGCATTCTTCTACATGTTGCCCTCCAGTAGAACCAGCACCATTTGCTGAAAATGCTATCTTTTTTCCATTGGATGGTTTTGGCTCCTTTGTCAAAAATCAAGTGACCATAGGTGTGTGGGTTCATTTCTGGGTCTTCAATTCTATTCCATTGGTCTATCTGTCTGTCTCTGTACCAATACCATGCAGTTTTTATCACTATTGCTCTGTCATACTGCTTGAGTTCAGGGATAGTGATTCCCCCTGAAGTCCTTTTATCGTTGAGGATAGCTTTAGCTATCCTGGGTTTTTTGTTATTCCAGATGAATTTGCAAATTGTTCTGTCTAACTCTTTGAAGAATTGGATTGGTATTTTGATGGGGATTGCATTGAATCTGTAGATTGCTTTTGGTAAAATGGCCATTTTTACCATATTAATCCTGCCAATCCATGAGCATGGGAGATCTTTCCATCTTCTGAGGTCTTCTTCAATTTCTTTCCTCAGTGTCTTGAAGTTCTTATTGTACAGATCTTTTACTTGCTTGGTTAAAGTCACACCGAGGTACTTTATATTATTTGGGTCTATTATGAAGGGTGTCGTTTCCCTAATTTCTTTCTCGGCTTGTTTCTCTTTTGTATAGAGGAAGGCAACTGATTTATTTGAGTTAATTTTATACCCAGACACTTTGCTGAAGTTGTTTATCAGCTTTAGTAGTTCTCTGGTGGAACTTTTGGGATCACTTAAATATACTATCATGTCATCTGCAAATAGTGATATTTTGACCTCTTCTTTTCCGATCTGTATCCCTTTGATCTCCTTTTGTTGTCTGATTGCTCTGGCTAGAACTTCAAGAACTATATTGAATAAGTAGGGAGAGAGTGGGCAGCCTTGTCTAGTCCCTGATTTTAGTGGGATTGCTTCAAGTTTCTCTCCATTTAGTTTAATGTTAGCAACTGGTTTGCTGTATATGGCTTTTACTATGTTTAGGTATGGGCCTTGAATTCCTATTCTTTCCAGGACTTTTATCATGAAGGGGTGTTGAATTTTGTCAAATGCTTTCTCAGCATCTAATGAAATGATCATGTGGTTCTGTTCTTTCAGTTTGTTTATATAATGGATCACGTTGATGGTTTTCCGTATATTAAACCATCCCTGCATGCCTGGGATGAAGCCTACTTGATCATGGTGGATGATTGTTTTGATGTGCTCTTGAATTCGGTTTGCCAGAATTTTATTGAGTATTTTTGCGTCGATATTCATAAGGGAAATTGGTCTGAAGTTCTCTTTCTTTGTTGTGTCTTTGTGTGGTTTAGGTATAAGAGTAATTGTGGCTTCGTAGAAGGAATTCGGTAGGGCTCCATCTGTTTCAATTTTGTGGAATAGTTTGGATAATATTGGTATGAGGTCTTCTGTGAAGGTTTGATAGAATTCTGCACTAAACCCGTCTGGACCTGGGCTCTTTTTGGTTGGGAGACCTTTAATGACTGCTTCTATTTCCTTAGGAGTTATGGGGTTGTTTAACTGGTTTATCTGTTCCTGATTTAACTTCGATACCTGGTATCTGTCTAGGAAATTGTCCATTTCCTGAAGATTTTCAAATTTTTTTGAATATAGGTTTTTATAGTAAGATCTGATGATTTTTTGAATTTCCTCCGAATCTGTAGTTATGTCTCCCTTTTCATTTCTGATTTTGTTAATTTGGACACACTCTCTGTGTCCTCTCGTTAGTCTGGCTAAGGGTTTATCTATCTTGTTGATTTTCTCAAAGAACCAACTTTTGGTTCTGTTGATTCTTTCTATGGTCCTTTTTGTTTCTACTTGGTTGATTTCAGCTCTGAGTTTGATTATTTCCTGCCTTCTACTCCTCCTGGGTGTATTTGCTTCTTTTTGTTCTAGAGCTTTTAGGTGTGCTGTCAAGCTGCTGACATATGCTCTTTCCTGTTTCTTTCTGCAGGCACTCAGCGCTATGAGTTTTCCTCTTAGCACAGCTTTCATTGTGTCCCATAAGTTTGAGTATGTTGTATCTTCATTTTCATTAAATTCTAAAAAGTTTTTAATTTCTTTCTTTATTTCTTCCTTGACCAGGTTATCATTGAGTAGAGCATTGTTCAATTTCCACGTATATGTGGGCATTCTTCCCTTATTTTTATTGAAGACCAGTTTTAGGCCGTGGTGGTCCGATAGCACGCATGGGATTATTTCTATCTTTCTGTACCTGTTGAGACCCGTTTTTTGACCAATTATATGGTCAATTTTGGAGAAAGTACCATGAGGAGCTGAGAAGAAGGTATATCCTTTTGCTTTAGGATAGAATGTTCTATAAATATCCGTTAAGTCCATTTGGCTCATGACTTCTCTTAGTCTGTCTACATCACTGTTTAATTTCTGTTTCCATGATCTGTCCATTGATGAGAGTGGGGTGTTGAAATCTCCCACTATTATTGTGTGAGGTGCAATGTGTGTTTTGAGCTTTAGTAAGGTTTCTTTTACGTATGTAGGTGCCCTTTTATTTGGGGCATAGATATTTAGGATTGAGAGTTCATCTTGGTTGATTTTTCCTTTGATGAATATGAAGTGTCCTTCCTTATATTTTTTGATGACTTTTAGTTGGAAATTGATTTTATTTGATATTAGAATGGCTACTCCAGCTTGCTTCTTCTGACCATTTGCTTGGAAAGTTGTTTTCCAGCCTTTCACTCTGAGGTAGTGTCTGTCTTTGTCTCTGAGGTGTGTTTCCTGTAGGCAGCAGAATGTTGGGTCCTCGTTGCGTATCCAGTTTGTTAATCTATGTCTTTTTATTGGGGAGTTGAGGCCATTGATATTGAGAGATATTAAGGAATAGTGATTATTGCTTCCCGTTATATTCATATTTGGATGTGAGGTTATGTTTGTGTGCTTTCATTCTCTTTGTTTTGTTGCCAAGACGATTAGTTTCTTGCTTCTTCTAGGGTATAGCTTGCCTCCTTATGTTGGGCTTTACCATTTATTATCCTTTGTAGTGCTGGATTTGTAGAAAGATATTGTGTAAATTTGGTTTTGTCATGGAATATCTTGGTTTCTCCATCAATGTTAATTGAGAGTTTTGCTGGATACAGTAATCTGGGCTGGCATTTGTGTTCTCTTAGGGTCTGTATAACATCAGTCCAGGATCTTCTGGCCTTCATAGTTTCTGGCGAGAAGTCTGGTGTGATTCTGATAGGTCTCCCTTTATATGTTACTTGACCTTTTTCCCTTACTGCTTTTAATATTCTTTCTTTATTTTGTGCGTTTGGTGTTTTGACAATTATGTGACGGGAGGTGTTTCTTTTCTGGTCCAATCTATTTGGAGTTCTGTAGGCTTCTTGTATGCCTATGGGTATCTCTTTTTTTAGGTTAGGGAAGTTTTCTTCTATGATTTTGTTGAAGATATTTACTGGTCCTTTGAGCTGGGAGTCTTCACTCTCTTCTATACCTAATATCCTTAGGTTTGATCTTCTCATTGAGTCCTGGATTTCCTGTATGTTTTTGACCAGTAGCTTTTTCCGCTTTACATTATCTTTGACAGTTGAGTCAATGATTTCTATGGAATCTTCTGCTCCTGAGATTCTCTCTTCCATCTCTTGTATCCTGTTGGTGAAGCTTGTATCTACAGCTCCTTGTCTCTTCTTTTGGTTTTCTATATCCAGGGTTGTTTCCATGTGTTCTTTCTTAATTGCTTCTATTTCCATTTTTAATTCCTTCAACTGTTTGATTGTGTTTTCCTGGAATTCTTTCAGGGATTTTTGCGATTCCTCTCTGTAGGCTTTTACTCGTTTATTAATGTTTTCCTGTGCTTCCCTAAGTGTGTTCAGGTCTTTCTTGAAGTCCTCCAGCATCATGATCAAATATGATTTTGAAACTAGATCTTGCTTTTCTGGTGTGTTTAGATATTCCATGTTTGTTTTGGTGGGAGAATTGGGCTCCGATGATGGCATGTAGTCTTGGTTTCTGTTGCTTGGGTTCCTGCGCTTGCCTCTCGCCATCAGATTATCTCTAGTGTTACTTTGTTTTGCTATTTCTGACAGTGGCTAGACTGTCCTATAAGCCTGTGTGTCAGGAGTGCTGTAGACCTGTTTTCCTCTCTTTCAGTCAGTTATGGGGACAGAGTGTTCTGCTTTCGGGCGTGTAGTTTTTCCTCTCTACAGGTCTTCAGCTGTTCCTGTGGGCCTGTGTCTTGAGTTCACCAGGCAGCTTTCTTGCAGCAGAAAATTTGGTCTTACCTGTGGTCCCGAGGCTCAGGTTCGCTCGTGGCGTGCTGTCCAGGGGCTCTCTGCAGCGGCAGCAACCAGGAAGACCTGTGCCGCCATTTCCGGGAGCTTCAGTGCACCAGGGTTCCAGATGGTCTTTGGCTTTTTCCTCTGGCGTCCGAGATGTGTGTGCAGGGAGCAGTCTCTTCTGGTTTCCCAGGCCTGTCTGCCTCTCTGAAGGTTTAGCTCTCTCTCCCACGGGATTTGGGTGCAGAGAACTGTTTATCCGGTCTGTTTCCTTCAGGGTCCGGCGGTGTCTCTGGCAGGGGTCCTGCCGCTCCTGGGCCCTCCCCCACGGGAGCCCAGAGGCCTTATACAATTTCCTCTTGGGCCAGGGATGTGGGCAGGGGTGAGCAGTGTTGGTGGTCTCTTCCGCTCTGCAGCCTCAGGAGTGCCCACCTGACCAGGCGGTTGGGTCTCTGTCTCACCGGGTCTGGGAGCAGAGGGCTGCTGCGGGCCGGGATCCGCGGGTGTGGGACTTCCGGTAAACCCAGAACGTGCCCGGTTCTAGAGAAATTCTGCTTCCGTGTGTCCCAAGCTCACCAGGCAGCTTTCTTGCAGCAGAAAATTTGGTCTTACCTGTGGTCCCGAGGCTCATGTTCGCTCGTGGGGTGCTGCCCAGGGGCTCTCTGCAGCGGCAGCAACCAGGAAGCCTCTCTTTCTTTCTAATTGGTTCATTTCAGCCTTGAGTTTGACTATTTTTTTGCAGTCTACTCCTCTTGGGAGTCTTTGCTTCTTTTTGTGCTAGAGCTTTCAGGTTTGTTTTTAAGTAGCCAACACCAAATTAAATGGAGAGAAACATGAAAAAAAATCCCACTAAAATTAGGGATAAGACAAGGCTGCTCACTCTCTCTGTTTCTATTCAATATGGTACTTGGAGTTCTAGCTACAGCAATAAGACACAAAAGGAGATCAAGGGGATACAAATTGCAAAGGTAAAAGTCAAGGTATCACTATTTCAGGATCATAGGATAGTATACATAAGCCACACCCAAAGTCCCACCAGAGAACTCCTACAGCAGATAAGCACCTCAACAAAGTGGATGGATATAAAATTTACTCAAACAAATCAATAGCCCTCCTTTATACAAATGATAAACGGGCTGAGAAAGAAATTAGGGAAACAACACCTTTCACCATAGCCACAAATAACTCTACCAACCACGTGAAAGACTTTTATGACAGAAACTTCATGCCCATCTAGAAAGAAATCTAAGAAGACCTCAGAAGATAGAAAGATTTCTCATGCTCACAGTTGTAGGATTGCAAACTTGTATAACCACTCTGGAAATCAATCAGTTGGTTCCTCAGAAATAGTTCTACCTGAAGACCAGCTTTATAGTTCCTGGGCATTTGCCCAAAGGATACTTCACCATACCACAAGGACATATGCCTCATTATAGTCATAGCAGCCTTATTAGTAATAGCCAGAAACTGTAAGCAAATGTCCCTTAACCTAAGAATAGATACGAAAAATTGGTTCATTGTGCTATTAGTCTATTGAGCTAGTAAATAGCTATAGTGCTATTAAATAGCAAATGAACTATTAAAAGCAAGGCTATAATGAATTTTGCAGCCAAATGAATGGAACTAGAAAATATCATGCTGAGTTAGGTAACCCAGGTTCAAAAGGACAGACAAGGTATATATTTACTGATAAGTGAATATTAGCTAAAAAGCGCAAAATATTACCCATACAGACCCAAAGAAGTTAAACAAGAAGGAAGTCCCAAGTGAAAAGGCTTAATTCCCACTTACAGGGAACAAAATAGTCATGGAGACCTGGGTGAGAGAAAGAGAAGGAGAGGGATAGGGGGACAGGATCAGATATGGGGAGAGACAGGAGTGATTTCTAGATCATCAGGACAATGAATAGAAATATGCAGCTGCCTGGTAGAGGGTAGGGAGTGGCAGAAATCTCTAGCAAGTCCCAGAGATCTTGGATGGGGGAGGCTCTCAGATCTCAATCTGGGTAACCTTAGTCGAAATGCCCAACAGTAGAGATATGGAACCTTAAGAGACTATCTCTAGTAGCCAAACAGGACCCTATGTGGAGGTATGGAACAGCAAACTGACAAAACTTTCAACCCAAATTTGTTTCTGTCTAAAAGAAATGCAAGGACAAAAATGGAGCAGTGTGAATTCCTGCCCTCACTGCTGTTGATGATAAATGGTTATATGGTACTATGAGCAAAATCCACCCCCATGTTACTTTCGGTCATGGTGTTTTATCACAGCAAGAGTAACCCTTATTAAGACCATCACTTTAATTTAGATGAGAGCAGCAGTTGGGACAAAATAAAGTTTAAGTACCTAAATATGATGTGGACAAAACAGGAATTCAGGAGAAGAAAGGTTTCAGTTTTGATGTGGTATTTTGTGCTTCAGGAACAAGTGGTACAACAGATATGTATGAATTACAAGAAAACACATTTCAGAGAAATAGAGTCAAAATTTTTTCCAGTGTGCAAGAGATATTTTTGACAGAATGTGTGTCTAAAGGGAACACTCTGACACATGTACCTGTCAGCAATTAGCAGTGACCGTAGCAATGACCTGAGGCTGCAACTGAGCAAAATACTTGTGACAGGAGACAGAAAGAGCTGTTTTTCATCTGTTTGGTTATTGTTGCTGTTTTTGTGAAGATAGGTAGATTATTTGAGCTAAGTTTTCATCCCATTCCTGAATGGGATATAGATTCACAGAGAAAGGAAAGGATCTTAAATAAAAACAGAGAGGACCAGGACAAGGCAAATGGAGCAGTAATGAGTCACTGGTTATAACTAACCATGACTCAAACCTTCAGCATGATAGATGAAGGCCTCACCACCAGGAGTGTGAAGGACTTATTAGTGCATGTATACGTGATGAGACACTTGGTTATGGAAACCACACTAGAAGCTCCATTGTAACAGTTAAACAACTATAGACCCAGCTGGACTTATTAGTCACAGGAGTCATTCAGAGGAAAAATATGAATCCTGACTCTGAGGAACTATTTGACCCCGTGTTCTCAGAACTTAGCTCTGTACCATCATGCGTCACTAGAGTGACGTAACTATGTTCTATATTTAATCTTCAAGGACTTATTTGGTTCTACAATGAGCCATTTACTGAACTTCACATGGGGCAATACATCCATGAAGAAAAATAATGATTAAATCATCTTAGTGTGGGGTGGGTGTCATAAGATATGACATTTACTTATGCTAATATGGGTAGTGGTAGTCTAATGTGAAAATAATTAAAGTTAGTGTATTAATCAACCAGGAAGTCATAGTAACCGCCATGCCACACTAAACCACTCAGAATCTCCAGATTTCTACCAAGCTAACATTCACTTAAGGCCAATAAGATCTCTCTATTCTGTCATCTTCATTAACTTTCTCAACTCAAGCTCCAGACTACGGAGTAATCAGTATCTTCAAGATTGCTGAAAACTGCCACATTAGTGGAAAAAAGGGATGTCTGTGTGTCTTACCCAGACAGTGCAATGTTCAGCTACATGTTACACTCAGTTGAGCTCTTGGATTAGCTTATGTACAGAATTAGAGAGACTGTCCTTTCACATGCTTAGAGTGTTTAAAACCCATAAAATTGACAGGTACAAAGACCTATAAAGGTCTTTGCTTTTTCCTATGTTTAATATGGAAAATAACTAGAAGGTGTACACATAAGAATGAGTGAATAATGACACTCAGTCTTGTTGAGATATTGTCATCATGATTTACATTGTGCATGCCCATTCAAGAATTATGACAACAAAAATGCTTTGGTGTAAAGGTAAACTGAAAACTAGGTATTATAATTTAGAATGAAGAAAACAATAAAGATTCATTGGGAAGAATTTCTCCCAAAGTAAGTAGTTCATCATTGAATTCTCAAGACTAAATGCAAGGGATGACCCAGTTTTGTATTGTCATATGTATATGTAGTCCTCCAAAGGATGGCTGAGAGAAGGGGGCATGCCAAAGGCATTTGCACGCCTTCTCCAAAGAATTCATATTTTTCTCAAAGAAACTGAACTGTCACCTTTAATATAAATGGCTACCACTGAAATTTATAGGCTATAGTTAATAATGACATTTCAGCTTCTGAGTCTGGTAGAAGCATGTTCTCTGTGGTTCCATGGCTCGGGGGCAGTGTTTGGAATAGAGTTAGCTGTCACCTCCTATTAATTAGATATGATTTACTCACAGTTGACACATTCATCAACCACATAGGCTCCTTGTTTAAAAAGATAGGCAGGTCAAAGTTTTACTGGAAATAGTTGCAATTACTAGGGATAGAAACACAAGAAATATGGAAAATCTTGCTCTGAGAGCCTGTCATCACCGTGATTAGAGTCTCCACAAGGCACCTTATTAAACAATGGGTAAGTTACAACTTTCTTTCTATTTATATTGAAACATGTATCTCAGCCTACTGTATAAGACCTTCCATCTTGATCCTTCAACCCTTATCATCCTTTTTAAAGGAACATTGATTTTTCATACAGTTGGGGGCATCATTTAGTGGCTGTGAATTTCAAAAAGGATATGGTATAGAAAGTATTTCAGAGTTTGCTGAGAACTGTCCTAGAATCACCCCCCATACACACACACACACACACACACACACACACACACACACACGCACACACACACACCCTATATATAGTATTCCTGTGATTCTTTGTCGTGCTATAAACTGGACCCAAGGCTATGCACATTAGGCAAGCATTTTTATTACCAAGATATGTCCCTAGCCCTATATCCTGTTTTGTTGTTGAAATTTATCCTCCTAATCCTTTACCATTATCCTCCTCTTTCCTCCTGTCCCTTTGAAATTCTTCTCTTTCTCCTCTCTTCTCCTCATTCTCCTCCTATCCCATTCTTTCTCTCTCCCCTCTTTCTTCTTTCTCTTCCCCTTCCTGCTTTCTTTCCTTCCTCTTCTCACCCTCCTCTTCTTCCCCTCCTTTTTTCTCTCTTTTCCTCTACCTCCTTCTCTTCCACTTTTTTCTTCTTCTTCCTCCTCCTCCTCCTAGTCTCCTTATTCTTAGCAAAAATTTATCCTTTTTAGGGAAATCAGGACCAGAAAATATCAAACCTTTCTAGAAAGGACTTACAGTCAGCTTTAAATTTTTCATACTCCACAATAGGGCTCTGAGGAACATTCAGCCTCAGTAGATTTCTAGTGACCAAAAAAGTAGAAAAGACCTATTTACCTATAAAATTCTCATCCTGAGCCTTATTTTGACATCCCAGGTGAGATTTTTTGTAACTGGGATCTGAAAGTTGATATGCTCACATGGTTTTATTAATTTGTGCTTATCTAAAATCCCCTAAGTTAACAGATTTACAGGCACTGTTTTGTTGTGAAGAAAGATGTACTCGTCAGTTACTCTTCTGTCAGCAGCAACAGGAGGCTGTAACAAAATATTAACACTTGGTTTCTAGTAGACCTTGATTTTGTCATTAATGTGTCATTAATTTGTGTAGTTACCTGAACTTTAAATTCTTAATAAGATATATAACTTGGATTGGTGTAAAACTTTGATCCCATAATGTGAAAGAATGCTAGCATGTTTTATTGATAGGCAACAATGGACTCTACCATAGTAAAATTATTAATCCTTGCACAGGAGTTCTACCTGTTCTTAACAATTTATGTTCTGTGATGGAGGCATACACACAGCTTTTATATTTTAAATACGCCTTAGGCAACACATTAGCGGGGCAGCTGCCTGCCCTCCATGCTGTTAGAATCTACCTTCCCATGACTAGCCACAAGCCATCACTTGCTATTCTATGTTCCATGTAGGCTGCTCAATTGGTCAGGCCACATGGCCATGTTTTCTTTACTCCTACTCCATGGCTGCTCCCACTCTTCCTCTTGCAATTCTTTTTCTATTTCATGGCAGCTTCTCTCTTTTCCTCTTCTCCCCTCCTCAAGGTCTCCTCTCTTTAAGCCCTTGAAAATCTCCTCCCCACCTATTTCTCTTCTTTCCAACTATTGGCTGTCAGTGTCTTTATTATTCAATCAGAATTAACTTGGGGGCAGGGTCCCAGGGGTTATGTGTGGAATCCAGGTTTTAGATAGTAAAAGACAAAACTTGAATACTCTACCAATATTATTAATTCAATTAAATTTTCATTTTTATTGTATGGAAATTACCAAAGCATCTGAAATATAGTATACAGCACCAATTCGTTAATTTGAACTACTGAAATAACCACAAATCAACTTTTCACTTTGAATCTTGACATAGATTTAGCAAAATGAATCTGACCAGTGTTTTTATTTTTATTAGTACAGAAGGAAACTGAGATTTAGGAAAGACAAGAAGAAATATAAAGCAACTAAGCCACTTTGGAATGAATGGTTGTATATCCCTGTGATTTGTTACCTGCATTTACATAATCGCATGAACATGCAAAATCCCTGTAGCAAAATTAGCTGAATTTGATGATCACAGATCTTAGAGAAGTTAATACTGTTGTCAGCAGTGAATGATGAACGCTACCATTGCAAATTCAAAAGAATCCAGAGAAGGTTGCTTATAACAAGTAAAGATGAAACAGAAGGATGTTCTGCTGCTTTAGTTATAGGCATTAGGTACAATCTCTTACAAAGGAATAGACATTATACTCTGAGGTGTCCTAAGTTGTGTTGCCAGAGGTGGTGGCCTCACTAGCATAGGTCAAGATATGTATCTTAAATGGATATTTAACTGATGCCCTTCCTGGACCAGGGCAAAGCTTTGTAGGGGCCCATCCTGCCTCTTGGTACTTTTTTCCTCTATATTTGAAATATATCATTGAGGTTACATCATGAGACGGCATAACAGAATCTGATGCATGTAAGTGATTCATCTCTAATTTGCACTACCATACTTTGAGACTGTATAGTTAAGCAAAGAAATAGAATTTATGTTAGTTGTCAAGTTGCTGAAAACAGTTGAAGAGAGAAAGATCCAATCATGGTTTATAGCTCACCGAGGTTAAACTTTCTTCAGGACAAGTCCAAAATGCTGATTTCAGGGTGGGGTGTCTTTGGTCTCCTAGATTGTCTATTTGAGAATTGGCTCTAAAAATTTGTAAATTCACAGGGTTTTGCTACTCTCATGATGGTTTGAAAAACCGGTCTGTTGACTTTATGAGCAGTTCAGTATAATAAAAGAAATCATCCTACAGTAAGGTCTTGGCTGTGCTGTGGCTATGTTGTCATCTGGGGAGTGTCAGCATAAGACCCAAGAGGACTTTCTAACTGATATGACTGTAAGACATTTGCTCAGATTTCTATCTTCTCAAATTAGCTAAATTCATGGCCTAAGAGAGACAGCTGAGTTAGACCTAAATATTTATTTAATTATGAGTTTAGGGTCTATAAATATGGCTCAGGAGTTAACAGTACTTTCTTCTCTTTTGGAAGACCAGAGATTGGTTCCCAAAACCCACTTCAGCAACTCACAACTGTTTCTAACTCTATCAGGAAATGGACACAAGCTTCTAGCTTCTGTGGGTACCCCCCCACACACACAGCAAAAAATAAAAACTAAAATAATTATTAAAAATAACCTAAACACATCATAGCCAAGTACAAAATAACCCTACCTTGAATGAGTCACTAGAGCTTTTGTTCCCATGGAGATACATAGAAAGCCAGAGGCATTTTCCAGGGCAAAAGTGACAATTGACTTTTATAATTTTATTTATGTCAGTGGATCTGGGAAAAGCTTATACTTTTTGAGAAATAATAACTCCCAAGTTACTAAACAGATGAAAGTTTCCTGTCTGTCTCTTGTCTAAAAAAACACATTGGGTGCGTCACAAGCAAAGCCCCTGACAGTTACAGCTTTATTATTCGTCCCTGAAGCATTTGATTCTGTTTTTATCATGCAGCTGAGAGTAAAATATAGATCTTAGACATTTTTAGGGAGGTGGCTTTAGGACTGGTGAGGGCAATAACATCAGTATAGCCTCTAGAGAAACAAATGCCCAATTTTGGACTCAGTCTAATTTATAGTAATGGATACCTTAATCCTTTTGTTAGAACAAAAATTTTGTCTAAACAGTGTGTCTCTTGTGCAGTCCAGAAAACAATCATTCACTATCTCCTGTTCTTATGCAATCAGCAGAGAGGAGAACAAGTTGATTTAGAGCAGAGGTTTTCAAACTTCTTGCACAAAAAGCACCTGTGGATCTCGACACAATGCAGACCAAGCCTCAGCAGGTCTGGGATTCTGCATTTCTAACCAGCTTTCAAGTGATGTCATGTCTGTGAAGAACAATGAATAATCTGGTCTCAGATTATGGTCACATCTCCCCGAGTTCATAGTTACTTTTACTAACCACTGACTATAAGATATTAATCTCAACATACTACGATTTTTCCCACAAACTTCAAAAAACCTTAAAATTTTATCTATTTTATTTCACTTTGCCCAAAATTTTAATTTATTGTATAGCCTTATGAAAGTAGTTATAGTCTTTATATCCACACTATAATAGATTTTCTATTTTTACATTTTTAATTACATTTTAATCTGTTGAATCATAAACACAGGTTTTAGTCTCAGCCAACATAGAGGCAGATTTTTCCTCATCTTTATCTAAAGATAAAACCTTTAGATTTAAAACAAGCACAGAGCTATCTATCCCTGTGACAACAGTGCCCCTGTCTATAATATCTACTGAAAGACCAGTACTGAGGCTGTTTCCTAATTTTGTGTCATGTAAGTATGAAAATGATAGTCTAGTCTATGAGATATCAATTACACATGTATCCTTTGCCATTGTCAGACTGGGACAGTGTTGATGGTTATATAACCATCTATGCCTTTGATAGAATGGTAGGTCTGCTTACACTAGCACCTCCACTATATGGTGTTGTGATGGTAAGACATCATCAACAGACTGTAGAAAATTTTCAACTCCATGATGATACCACTGTTCTCCATTCAATCCATTGTTAACCATTCCATTATTAAATATTTTTTACTTTCAGAGTGATTATCAAACCTAATTAACATTTTATTCCAGAGGTCAACAAACCAATTTTTCCATAAAAGTCATAAAAGTAAGTATTGATCAGTGCTGTTATAGGTATTATACAAGCAAGTAAGTATGACCAATGAAACCAGTTACAAAACATGGGAAGTGGACATGTGTGTGGGACTGTGAAAAATAGCTTGTTTCCCAGTTGAACTAAGGCTAGGAGCCCCAGAGACCCTGACTAGATCCTGTCTAGTCTCCTGTAGAAGGTCTCTCTAAGCTCTCAGTCATGACTGACCACCTCTGACCACCACCAAGCTCAAGGTGCTACCCATCAAGCCAAGGACTCTTCCTCAAGGGACCAGCAGAAGCTCCTGCACTTCCCCGTGCTAGATCCAGTCTGCAGGGCCCAGATTCTGGCCCCACCTCTCCCTCCCAGTGTTGTCCCAGGGCTTCCCTATGACCCAACACCCTCCCAGCAACAGCATGGAGTAAGTGCAGTCAAAATTCCCACATCTGTGCCCTGGGGCAGAGCAGACATGGGGCCCATGACACTATACATGGGTAGTCTTGGCTCAGAGATCTTCTAAAGTCCCCTCTGTATTTTAAAGCATGGGAGCTGTAAATGGTATGTTTTTATAGGAAATGAGTTTTTCCACCACCTGCTTATGGCCCTTAAACTCCAATAGGTCATTGTGGGTAAGTTAGTTGCTCTTAGTCTTTCTGCATCAATCTTTCCTTTTCTTTTAGAGACTCACAGCCACAGGAATAGAGATTGACCTTGGAGAAGGCCTTATGAAGAACTCTTCCTGTGAACAGCAATGTGAATTTGAAAGGAGAACTGATTTTTACAGAGTTGACAGCTCAAGAGACTAGCTCTAGGGAAGTACAAACTCTTGGTTATTTGACTCATTTTAGCCACTGTATGTTTTTATTTCTTTCCTTAGCTTGAAAGTATGAAGAAATTACTTACTTCAGCATAATATACCTTTATTTCCTATAACATTTAAAAATAGGTCTGTGCTTTTAAAACTTTACTGTTAATGGATATGCCATAGTCAGACATAAATACACTGTTATGCTTGTTTAATGGGAATACCAGACCCTTGTCGTTGTCACTTGGTTTCTATATTGAAGACTTCCTTTCATTTCTAATAAAAGAGAAAATTATTCTCTCCTTCCATTCACATCCACTCAGATTTCAAAATCATTGATTTGGTAGTAAATTAGTATTGAATGAGATGAATGCTCACATCTGCCTGCCCCTCAAAGAAATATGGGAATATGGAGCACTGGACAACACACACATGTACCTTCTGCTAGAATCTACACAGAGACACTTCATGTTTTCTGTTGTGGTTGCTTTACAGAACTCTATTGGGTTGCTTTTGGGATTTCTGTACTCTGGTCTGGCTGATCGGTGTTGAGATAATAGCATCCATGGTATATTGAGTGTATGCTGTTTATAAAGAATTAAAAGTACCTCTGTCAAGTGTGTACAATAATCTCGTGCCATAGAAGAAGGAGGTAGAGCATGGAAAAAGTAAGTAGAGGAAAAATAATTCCAAAATAGATAATTTAACCACGCTTAAATACTCCCTTTATAAAACAAACGGGTACAATGTTTTGACACAAAGTAATGTCAGCTTGTATGATCCCATTCACAGGAAATGTTCATAAAGGAAAATCTATGGAGAAAGAAACCTAAGTTTTGAAATAACTGCAAAAAGTCAAGCACAGATACATGAGTGTATCTGATTTTTTTCCTTGATGATAATTCATTGCTAAAGAAATACTTCTAGAAGTTTACTGTGTGCATATAGAGAAAGAGGGTACTTCTTTGCTCCAATAGAAATGGGAAAAGTCTTATAACAACTGATACATGAGGAGAACATGGAACTGGTTTTCTCACTAATGATACAGCCATATTTTAGAAGGATTTCTCTACTGAAGTATGTTTGAACACTGTCTTTGTTTGTTCATCCAACGTGCATTCATCATGGTCCTGTCATGAGCCAGTTAGCCTGCTCAGCTCTAAAGACAAAACAGTGAATAACATCAGTGTTAATCTTGTTCTCCTAGAGCACATAACCTAATACTTCCCTCGTGTTCTTTCTATCTTTGCAAAAATACCTATCTTCCAGACCATCTTGAAGGTAACTCACTGATGCACACTCTTATCTACCTTATCTTATCATCTTATCTACCCTTCTCATATGACTCCATCCATATCTCACTTGTAGTGGGGTCAAATTTGCTCATGGACAATAACTAGCACTACCTTCTCTGAGACCATGTACAGACTCTTCTGATTAAATGCTGGGATTAATTCTTTTTCTTTTGTTCCCTAGAATATGCATTATAATGTTTTACATGGAGTAAATAACCAATCAGCCTCTGTTACATGAGTTTGTTGCTGTATTAACTAATGAAATATTATAAATTATTTTCAGATGGCAAGTAGCGTTCTGCATGCTAAGTAGTTCATTGTGAATAAGAATGTCAAGATGCTTCCTCTAAAACAACGTTTCTCAGTCTGTGGGTCTTAGGAAGGAAGACCATTTAGAAGAAAAATTACAGTTACGAAGTAGCAACAGAAATAAATTTATGATCGAGTGTTGCTAAGATCATCAGAAATATGTGTTTACTGATGGTCGAGCCCTGCAGATTGCAAACCATTGCTCTAGGATGCAACCCAGCCTTAGAGGAGATAACCAGTGAATGGGAAGCAGAGGTACACGTTAGAATTCCTGTAAGAATGAATATAACTTATTAGAGAGAAGTAGCAGTTTATTTTCTGTCAACTCAATGGATTAAGAAGTACTAGGGCATACTTTGGGTGGCTCTTCTTTGGGTGTCTGTAAGGGCATTTCCAGAGAAGTTTCATTAATGTAGGAAAATCTACCTTGAATAGGAAAGCAGCACTCACCAACCTAAGGGTAGAGCTGATGAACTGAATAATAATGAGAATAAGAGAAATCTATTTGACCACTAACATTCCCCTCTCTCCACCCCAGGAGAGTACCTCTACCTTATAACTATGCCTTCCCAACTCTGACAGACTTACATTCTATGAAGAATAACCCGAGATAATCCACTTTTCCTTTAATTTGCTTTTCATCATGTATTTAGTCAAAGTAATGAGCAAAGTAGCAAGCACACAGGTATGGATAGCAGGGAACTGCTTTAACAAGGCCTGCCCCAGACAGCATCTGTGAGGAGAACATAGTATTAGTTTTTGATGAGAAAATTGAAAGCAACCAACCATGGGGAGACAGTAAGGTGCAAGAACATGCTAAGAGTACAGGGTGAAAAAGAAAAAAATCCAACCAACCAACCAATCAAACAAACAAAAAACAAAAACCCAAACAAACAAAAACAAAACAAAAAACTCACGAACAACCCAAGAAACTAAACCAAACCCAAATAAGCAAACAACAACAACAAAACAAAACCAGGAGTATGTACACACACACACACACACACACACACACACACACACACACACACACACACACACTGTTGTTGAGGGAGAGGGAGATTGAGACAACTGTGTATATTATAATGAGGAAGAATGTGAGTAAATAGGAAAAGTTCGGTCATTAAGGGTCTTCTGGATTATGGCAAATAATCATATGGCACTCTAAGAGAAAAACATGAAAGATTTTTAAGAAGCAAAATGACATAAATATGACATCACCTTCAAAAGATCAATCTCAATTATTTATTTAAAATTTCCAAGACATCCATAGCAAGTAAGGTCCAGAATAAACATTTTGAGTGTAAATTCCCTTGGGTAAGAGTTTGGACACCTCAGCCTGGATTATAAAATGATCTCAGTGCTACCAGACATGCACTTTCAAAGACGGTTTTGAAACTCGAATCTTTAAATGTTTTTTTGCTATCAAAGACTTCTTGTTAATTTCAGACACTGTTTTATACAAATATGGAATTCTACATGATCTTCATTTGGAGAGATCCTGTGCAGATCTTCCTGTTGATATCAAAATGCATGGATGCACATGTTTCTCTACAACACGGTGGCATATTTGCATGTAAATTTCACACAACTGCCTGTATATTTTCAATCATCTTCAGATTACTTATTTATTTCTAGTAAATGAGAAAGATAGGCAGATTTATGTAACTTAACACTTGAAAGTTTTATCATTTTTAGCATTAAAACATTTTTGTGTGTACATGTAGTGCATATTTGTGTGCATGTGAGTGTGTGTTTATGTATGCGTATATGTGAGGGCCAGAAGTCAATCTCAGGTTTTTACTATTCCTTCTCAACCTTATTTTTTCTTGATATAGGACTTTCACTGAATTTAGGGCTCATCAGTTGGGATTTTCTGGTCAGCCAACAAGCACCAGTTTTCCTTCTGCCCCCGACTCCAGCAGTGAGAGTATATGGGTGCTGGGGACCCTAACTCAGCTCCTCATTCTTGTTTGTCAGTCATCTTCAGTCATAAACTATCTCTTTTATTTCAAATACTTTTGGTTCCTGGTTGTTTGGATGTGTGGGTTTCTCAAATCTCAAAATTTGAAGATATGGAGAACCACTTTTACCTGTTTTACAAGCAAGTAACATCAGAAAATTAACCCAGAACATCAGAATGATCACCTGAATCTCCAGGCCTTGTGATTTGGTAGAATATTTGCTCAAGTCCAGGTGGATCAAAGACCTCCACATAAAACCAGATACACTGAAACTAATAGAAGAGAAAGTGGGAAAGCACCTCAAACACATAGGCACAGGGGAAAATTTCCTAAATAGAACACCAATGACTTAAATGGCTTATGTTTTAAGATCAAGAATTGACAAATGGGACCTCATAAAATTGCAAAGCTTCTGTAAGGTAAAGGACACTGTCAATAGGACAAAATTGCAACCAACATTGGGAAAAGGTCTTTGCCAATCCTACATCTGAGAGAGGGCTAATATCTAATATATACAAAGAACTTAAGAAGTTAGACTCCAGAAATTAAATAATCCTATTAAAAATGGGATACAGAGCTAAACAAAGAATTCTCAACTGAGGAATACCGAATGGGTGAGAAACAACTAAAGAAATGTTTAATGTCCTTAGTCATCAGGGAAATGCAAAATAAAACAACCCTGGGATACTACCCCACACCATTCAGAAAGGCTAAGATCAAAAACTCAGGTGACTACAGATGCTGGTGAGGATGTGGAGAAAGAGGAACACTCCTCCATTGTTGGTGAGATTGCAAGCTGGAAAGAACCCAGATGTCCTTCAACAGAGGAATGGATATAGAAAATATGGTACATTTACACAATGGAGTAGTATTAAAAACAATGACTACATGAAATTCTTAGGCAAATGGATGGAACTAGAAAATATCCTGAGTGCGGTAACCCAGTCACAAAAGAACATACATGGTTTGTACTCTTTGATAAGTGGATATTAGCCCAAAATCTTGGAATACCTAAGGAAAAAAATCATAGAACATATGAAGCTCAAGAAGGAAGACCAAAATGTGGATGCTTCAGTCTTTCTTAGAACGGGAAACAAAATACAGCAGGAAATACAAGGACAAGATGTGGAGTGCGGTCTGAAGAAAAGGTCATCCAGAGGCTGTCCCACCTGGGGAGCCATTCCATACGTAGCCACTAAACCCAGTTACTATTGCTGATGCCAAGAAGTGCTTGCTGACAGGAGCCAGATATGGGTATCCCCTGAGAGGCTCTGCCAGAGCTCTACTAATAGATGCTTGCAGCTATCTATTAGACTGAACAATGAGACCCCAATGGAGGAGTGGAGTTAGAAAAGACTAAATGAGCTGAAGGGGTCCCCATAGGAATTACAACAGTATCAACCATCAAGACTAACCCAGAGCTCCCAGGGTCTAAACCACCAAACTATGAGTACACATGGAGGGACCCATGCTTATATAGCAGAGGATGGCATTGTCTGGCATCAATAGGAGGAAAAGTCCTTGGTCCTGTGAAGGCTTGTTTCCCCAATGTTGGGGAATGTCAGTGCGTTGAGATGGGAGTGGTTGGGTGGGAGTAGGAGCATCCTCATAGAGGCAGAGGTAGGGGAAGGGGGTAGATTGGAGAAAGATGATTACTTTTGAAATGTAAATACATAAAATATCCAAGAAAAATTAAAAAAAGAATATTTGATCAGGGGAATTCTTCTGTCATATTCCTTCCCTAAGGAGTGAGTTGTACTTTCTATTACCCCAATATAACACTAACTGCAGCTCTCATTACTCCCTTTTATGAGCCAAATTGTTTGGCCTTGGCTTTCCACACACTTCCTCTCATTAAGCCAAAACTATTCCAACCTGAGGCTCCTCAAGAGAATGAATATTTTATGTGAGCAGCACTTTATTCCATGAATTTTAAGATGAGAAAAAAACAGAGAACAATTCAAGATCCCAGAGACCTGGTTCTGTTCTCCATTTGGCTATAGGGCGATGGTTGCCCATTTGCCCATTTCTTTCTCTATGCCCTGAGTTCCCCATGGGCAATAGGTAGGTTTTGCTGAACTGTGGGGTCAGTGCTTCATGGTTGGTTCTCTAGGATGCATTTCTAGAATTCACCTAGCTAAGTATTGCGAGTTGTTATTTGTTGATTTTAGGGACCTCAGAGGTAATGGCTTAGTACAATGCCTCAGTTTTTGCATCAGCAGTAATTCTCAAATATTATCCCTCTAACCACTCTTTCCAACCATCCAGCTAGTGAATCCTACATTCATTCATTCATTCATTCATTCATTTTTTTGAAAATTCCCTTAGAATGTCTTCTATTCCTCAGATACTGTTCTGAGTGGTGGGTGTAGGACACTATATGTCACAGTTTCTGTCCTTCAAGGATTTTTCCACATGGAGACTGACACGTCCTTTCATAGCACCCAATAGTGTAAGGAGAGGTCTGTGGACAGACACTCAGAACGTGAAGGAAGTGCATGAAAGGAGGTACACAGCAAACCTATGAGGACAACTCCAGGGGATGCTATAGGATGAGGTGATTCTGAGGAGTAACCTAGAACACATAGAAGAATGGTACATGTGAGTAGACAGGTACAGGTGCTCCAAGAAGAGAAAATAGTTGACGATAAACCAGGAGGGATCATTTCAGAAGTCCATTACAGACAGATGATAGAAGAGCAGAAGTGGGTGCAGTGGGAAGATCCAAGAGTAGAGATTTAAGCAACCACAGATCATGTAGTCTTTTATTATAATATTAAAGAGTCAGAGTGAATAAGTTAAAATAAGTATGAATGGTTTGAAAGAAGAAAAGAATAAAACAGCCATTGGACACTGTGCTATTTGCTACCTTGATGTGCAGAGTAAAATATACTCTATAGACTATCAGCTGGCACCTATGTGCCCTTGTGACATGGTGGCGAAATAAACTTGTAGCTTTGAGTCAGAATTTGGTCTTTACAGTGTCTTTTTTAAATGCATTAAGGAGAATTATGTTACCTGTGCAGAATTCTGAGTAGAATGTTTGCACTTCAAAGTTTCATTAATGTTTAACTACTATTGTGAGCAAATGTGACTTTTTCCTTTATTCCTTCCTGGTTTTCTTTCTTTCTCCCATTCACAGTTTTCTTTATCAGTTAAGCAGGAGATTGGAAAAACATGAAACCATGGAATATACATACATACATACATACATACATACATACACACACACACACACACACACACACACACGCCATTTGGCATAGGCAAGGGAGCCTAGATTCTGAAGTGTTGGGCCTTTTCTGTGAAAGTAGAGACTGCATCATCTATACACAGTAAGTTAGAGTTGACGAAATAACAATTCATGGCAAATGTCTAATGCAGAGTAAGTGTTATTCCTAGGAGCCGTTTAATGTTCTTGTCAGTGTGTGTGTGTGTGTGAAATATTAATATAGTATAAATCTGTTAATGCTGAGATTGTTTTGTTCAAATGCTTTGATTGATATTCTTAGTATCTTTACTATATTATTGAGTGATTCAAAAGATAAAAATACCCATATTTAGAGTTTATGCATAGATTACAGGTCCAGGGTAAAAAGAAGTTGAAAGAATTTTCTGAAAAAGTAGATCAGAACCAAGTTCTATTTTTTCCAGAGTACCACTTCCCTGGAAGCAAGATTTCATCTTTCTGTTACCCTCAGAAGTTAGCTGAGAAGACCTTCTATATTAGGGTCAGTGGTGTAGAAAGGCACCAGCGATGAGCAGGCAGTCCACAAGGACAGCTAATGGAGGTGCTAATAGGGGCCTGTTGCCAATCTTGGCATGCTGAGATTCATGGCACCTGCCCAGCTCAAGAAGCCAAACTGAATTTTCACAAAGAATTCAAAGCTATCTTTTTCTGTGAGGACCAAGCCACTGGGCTCGTAAATGGGGAATGAAGGGCAGAGCTTGGCTCTTGGGGTCAGGAAGGATTTGTACCAGAACAAACATGGTAACTTGTGGGACATCAGAGAAAATCATCTCTAAGAGAAAGACATGCTTCTCTTAGTGAATTTTTCTATGTGGCTACATTTTATTGGTGTTCTCTGGGTGACAAATAGCCTATTTTTAGTTTTTATGTAACTTTAGTTTTGATCTTATGAGTTAAGATGACTAATACCAGAAAGGGTATGACCTTGGAGCAAAGCATGCTGGGAAAACACATTTCTGGGTGTCTGTTCCCTCTGTGCCTAGAGACGTGGACTCAAATAAAAGTGAAGGTCACTGTCCCATTAGGTCCCATTGCTTTGGGAAGTAAAACAGGACTTTTGAATACGTCTTTGTTTCCCATTCTTAGTCAAGATTATCCAAAGACAAATCTGCTTCAAGGGAGGAAAACATAGTAAATTTAATTGGAGCTTTCAAACAATGTGCAGTACAGAATAGAGACAATGAAAAGTAAATTAAGCGTCGAAAAATCACCATCAGAAAATAAAATGAAAGCTTTTAATGTCCATCCCTCCCTCCATCTTGCTGGCTCAAAAGAGCAAGTAAATGGTTCTCAGTTTTCTTAGTTTTCTCATTTCCATCAGTGGAAAGAAGTTAATCACCTTCACCCTTTCAAGTAAATAAAAATGGCCAAGGATTATGTCTATGAGAGGTGGATAGTCTATTAAAAAGAAAGGGTTTTATTGACTAGTAATGAAATTTGCCCGCTGAAGCTTTAGTGGGCTTCTCAGTGCTAAGCCATTCCTATGGGGCTGCTTGATCTCCTAAACAATCATGGGAAGTTGAAGCATATTATTAAGTAGTAGACTATAAAGATGACTAGGAAGATCTCATAGGGTTTGGGTAACTTCTTCAAAGTCATTCAATAGCCTAATGACAGAGACAGAATTAAAAGAACTGTCTCTCCTAATAATATGAATATTAATTAATGATTATTTTTTGGTAAGACAAAGTTTTTGACCAAACTTTGTATTTTGCCTTTTGTCTCATGGTTTCTGGGCTGAGATTCGTTATTCTTTGTGAGCCATATAGGATGACCAGGTGTTTGTTCTCAGTAGTTTTAGCAACCTTAGGTATGTGGGAGTTTATAAATTAGTATATTTCACCATCATTTACAGTTATTTAAATCCTTACGATTTAAGAGTATTGGATCTTGGGCAGTTATCCCACATGTTATTTGACCAAATGGGAGACAGATTTAGAAAAGAAGAAATTCCCCAAGATAACACCCTATTGGGACACTAATGGCATCAACATGTTCCAACAATTAAGGAAATATCTGATAAGAAAATTTATAGAGATAAAAAAAAATCCAGTTCCTTATTTGCCAGGTAATTTTTTTATCACCCTTAGCTGTTCAGACCCTGATAAACTTCTAACTCTTTGATTCTCACCCTCTGTCTATGTTACGCTGTAGTTACAGGATCTAGTCTATATGGCATATGAAGATTATGTGATGCTATGAATATAACTCTCTAGTAAAGGCCAGTCCACAATAGGAGCCTAATACATGGGAGCTGTTATAAGGTATTCTCAGGTCAGAAGCAAAGACAGAGGAAGTTCATGATGGAGGACAGTACTGGGGGGAGCATCAGTCTGTTTGTTCCCATACAGGGGATCACTTTGGGAAACCAGAAGGATGAAGATAACAGGAAAAGGGAGCATGTCCTTTAGCAAATCCCTCACTGTTGCCAAAAAATCATTGTGGTAATTAGGAAACCCCCTGATTCAGTTTGTTCACTGCTCAAGGATAATCCCCTGGGACTTTAAATGGCAAGCTCAGGATTGCAAGGAGAAACCAGCAAGGAGTACAAACTGCTGGAGACACTGTATTTTTATGCAGTCTTATTCTGGAAATTTGCTTAGATTTTTAGAGCATCTAGAAGGGCTCACAGGGTGGACCTAGCTCAGAGATAGCTTCCCATCCACCTTGCCTGTCTTTATCTCCTGTCACTGGGGCAAAATTCCAACTTTCCTACTTGATTAACAATTTAGAATCTATGGTTTAAAAATAGGCTCTGGAAATCCCATTGTGGGACTTTTATTAAGAGTTCTTAATGGTCCCTAATAAGCTTTTAGGAGATGAGAATTTTTACAAATGTGATTGAAAAAGATGTAAGCAGCCTAGATAAAATCATAGTAAAAATGAGGATCTGGAGATGGTTGATCTACTCAGGAAAATTTTCTGGTTTCAGGTTCATAAATGAAAGCATAAGTGAGCAGTTAGACAGGATGTGGTTCATAATAATGATAATGTTTTTTCCACATTAAACGAGTAGTACAGCTATTCAAAGAAAGAAACCTTTGAAAAATATATTTTTGAGCAATTTCAGGCAGTCATTCAGTATTAGATGATTACAAGTAACCTATATTGCTCAGTTATGAATGACTCGTCTGATCATGACAGGTAGACTGTGGCATATTCATCACCAATATTCCTCCAGTTACATGTCAGGTCTGCAGTGAAGGGTGACACCCAGGTTCCAAGATAAAGTTTGAGTATGTTTGTTCTTCTTTAAAGACCATGAAGATAGGCAAGAATAAAGCAAAGGAAAGTTATAGTCTTAATGCTGTTTTCTACAGTCTACCTGACAGCCAATCATGAAGAAAGCTAAGGACTCTTTCCTCAAACAAGGCATAGAAGAACACCAAATTTTATTATTATTCTAGACAAGGGTTGGCATGAGAGTTCAAGTTGATTGCATGAAGACTTGTCATAACCTAGAAATTCATTGTGTGTGTGTGTGTGACTACAGGGAAGATTGCTTCTTCTACAAAAGGTTCAAACAGATGTAGTGACAGATGTTCTTGCCTTTTATGTCTCTAGCTGCCTTCCATATCTCATTAAGAGCCATCAGACCTTCTGTAGAACTTTTTAATGGTAACACTGGTTGCAATCTGTCTTGTATGCAGAGTAGTCAGTCAAGCACTAGACAGACCAGGCCCCTGGGGGGACTGTCTAGGGTATTATTAATAATCTTCATCCAGGAATAAGATCAGAGGAACACATGTTCACTGTATAAGAAATAAAGTAAATGTATCATATCTCTGACTGTGTTGACTATGCTATTTCCTTTCATAGAGACTCTTATTCAGTATTCAATAATTACAGTGAGCTTGAGAAATAGAGGGCATCTGGAGAAAATCTTGCTTTTTGCAGAAGAGAAAAATGGGTCATTGCAGATCAAAGCAATTCAATTAAGTATGAGGCATTATTTGTGTATGCACAGTGCACCTGGTCTGAAATATGGACAGTTTCTTGGCCTTTACACTGGTCAATTGAATCCATTTAGCCACACTTAAAACTCCTTGTTCTAGCAAATTCAAACTGAAGTCCCTTTAGGTTAGAGGCATTCTATTGGCAATTGGGCTATATCACAGAATAAAATCAAAATAAATCCCTGCCTATGAAGCTAAGGTAAATTAAAATATCTTCCTAAATGTAGTAACTCCCATACAGTACCACCTTGGACATTACAGTTTCTTAATTAGGGCTGAAAAGTGGTCCTGAGAGTAGATAATAGCCAAAAAGTTATGTAAAAAATACAAAATTATTTAAAAAGAGTGTGCAGGGTTAACACTTAGAACTTTTAAGTAGATTAGCAAGAATGATTTTGTTAGACTTTCTTGTTTGAAAAGTTATTTATATCTTAAATGAGAGAGGCTTTGCTGCTGTTGTTGAACCACCAAAGAGTATGGACCGGACCCAGGCCCCCATACATATGTTGCAGATGTTAAGTTTGGTCTACATGTGGACCCCCTCAACAATTGGAATGGATGCTGTCTCTGACTCAGACTCTGTTTCTTGACTTTGGATCCCTTATCCCTTGCTGGGCTGCCTTGTTTGGTCTCAGTAGGGGAGGATGAGCTTAATTTTTAGGAGAATTGATGTGTCAGGGCCTTTTGTTATCCAGTGAGGGGCTTTCCCTTCTCTGGGAGAAGAGGGTTGGAATGTGGGACTAGAAAAAGAGGAGGTAGGGTTCTGTGATTAGAATTTAATGTGAATAAATAAATAATTTAATAAAGAGGAAAACGAACATCATCATCAACAACAACAAAACACAAGAGGAAGCAACTTAACTAAGAGAGATTTACATTATTCAAGTTTACTGCGCAAGAGACTCCATCCCTCTGAAATGACATTTAATGTTGTGTTTCTGGGTCTGTGGTGTGGCTAAGCACCTTGCCAGGATGGTTATAGTGGAGCAGAGATACTCACTATATGCAGTCCAGGAAGAAGAGAATGGAAAAGACACAGACAACATATGTCTTTCGAAAGTACACACAGTGACCTCTTCCTCTAATTCCCCATGCCTTGATATCTCATATAACATCAACATGTTAATGGATGGACCAGTCCTTGATATCCAGTCATATCTCAACATTACCACCACCCAGGGACTTTGAGATATGCACCCTGTTATGGCGCTATCTTATATTAAAGTTATTATTAAGGGTTTCAGCAAAATCATTTAATAAAACCATTTCATTTTTGTCCTAGCAGATAAAACAAAGTAGGGAAGATTCCATGGAGCCTGGCATGGCTGGAACACAGGAATGAATGAAGTCAACTGTGGTACATGCTTAAAGTAATGTGGTACTTTATTAAAGTAATGATATCAAGGGCCCTACAGGTAATCATGATCACTATAGCTGCTACTTTGAAAGGTCTATAGATCCATTGCTGAGTTTTGAGTATAGTAGTGGTATTATCTAATTTTGTTTGTTTTCTTCCCCAACTGGGTCGAGGTTGGTTGGAGGTATTTGATTGTAGAATAAAGAAGCCCAAAATCGGTATATAGCAGAGAGCAAATAAAGTTTATGAAATCTTTTGAGTTTATCTTGGGTAACATAAAACCTTTTTATATCCTCTTTTTTTTAAAATTAACAGAGCATGATATGACCAAGGGTTGCTCAGCAGTGATATAAAGACTTTGACACCCAATACTGAAACCAGACTTATAACCTTGTAAACTCTTGCCCTTCAGAAGCAACCTTGAAGATCCTACATGGAGGAAAAAAGTGTAAGGTTGAGCATGGTCACTTATTCCTAGGCCAATCACGCTATGCTGTGGTTTGTACAGTCTTCAAAAACATGTAAAAGAACAAAGAACGTTGTTTCTGAAAATCCCCAGTGTGGCTCTGTTACTTTAAACTTTGTTAGTAGACATGATTGAGATTCACTTACTACTTTATTTTTCAAAGAAAGAAGGTAAAAAAAAAACACAGATGGAACGTAACTTTTTTCCCATCTCCTTTACATGGCATTACCCTCTTCAACATCCCAACATGCATTGGTGGCCTAAGAGGCAATGGATCTCTAAGTCACAGTGACAGAGGATATGGAAGACCAGGGAAGAGTCTAACAACAACAGACATGACAACCAACATCCGTTTCCTTTCCTTTATTTCTGAAAAGCTATAAAGGCAATCTGAGCATCCCAGAAATATTACTACTTATTGAAATTCTTTTAAAATTATATCATCATTCACTGCATCAATTACTGAATGTTTATAAAGATCAAAAAAGGAAGAGCTCTTTTTCTTTTATCTTCTACCAATGCTGTGATGTTTTAGCAAACGTGCCTTCAGTGGTTCAAGATTAGAAGATGAACTATTCCCAAAGACACTTGCATAATTGTCCTCAGACAGCCTTGGACATGGGAAAGGAAGATTTTATGTGTGTTATATGCCAGCTTTACCAAAATTAGAGGTCATAGCCTATTTATCAAGCCAGGTTTGGCCATCTATCTTTAAGCTCATCAAGAAAGCCACATTAATATTGGCAAACAGAACAAGTAGCTTTATTTATTGTGATGACATGTAGAAGAGAGACAAAGAGATCCAGTGACACGCCCATCTCCTTCAGATCCTGAAGTGAGAGTAAAGTTTGAATAGAGGGCTCAGGTTATGTATGTGGAAACAGTCTCTGTGGAGGTACGGTCCTGCCCAACAGTAACCCATCCATTGTTTGGTCCTTAGTCTTATCCTGTAGGATAGTCTGACAAGTTGTCAGAGCTATATATTAAAACAAACAAACAAACAAACAAACAAAAATCTTTCAAGGAGACAAAGCCCTTCTCTGACTTAGGCCTTTTTTCTGTTCCAAGATTACTGGGGGGCATTACCATTTCTTTGGAATCTATTTTTTCACTATTCCCATAGTTATATTGAGAGACACAAGTGTCTCTTTAGAATGTGCATACTTATTCCAGGTCTGTTACCCCAGGAACTGCTATAGGAATACCTTTTAAAATAGTATACTGTATCTCCTTCAGATGATGGCTAATCAAGTTAAGGAGGTCAGTATTATATTCCTCTGTAACATAGGTGAATAGACCTAAAGAGAGGACTGTCACTTTGCTATGCTGTTAATGGAGTGTTTTCTCTGGGTAAGTGGAACAAAGGGTGTGCACTTGTTAGAGTTCTAATTACAGCAATTCCATCGACGAAAGGTTTCCAACATGTGTCATCTGACAGCAGTAATGAAGAAAGCATGGCAGTAAAAGTCTGAGGCACCAGTCACATGGGGGTATAGTCAGGAGTCAGATACCTGAAAGTGGGGAAGTACTATAAAACATTATTGTTAACTCTACAGTGAACCATTTTCTCTAGTTAGACCACCTCCTAAAGGTTCTGCCACCTTCAAAGACAGTGTCACAAGATGGGTATCATTCATTCAAACACGTGAGACTAAGAGGTGGGGGCAGGTCACATTTAACCACTGCAGAGTGTTTACAAGAACAGACAAATAGTGAAGATATGGCTACTATCTTGTTCTAGAGGCAGAACAGGTGGAGCTACTCTGTAGAGCTGCCCCAGGCCAAACTGATACAGACCATCTAACTGATACAGCAGTATGATTTAGTGACTCTCTGAGAACCCATGTAGATCCTGATTTGCGAATGTTTGTTCTTATTTTGAAGTTTATTGGTGAGAGTTTCATATATGGATATAATGCTTTGATAAAATTCATCCCCCCATTTCCATACCTAGAATACCTGTCATTTCTCACCCACATTTTCCCCTTCTAACTTCATGTTCTCTTGTTTTAACCCACTAGAACTCACTTACTACTTCCACTCAGCATGTATATATAAGGCCATCCATTGCAATGTGAGCAATCTACCAGGGCATGCAGGAAACTGACTGCCTTTCCCCAGAAACCATAAATGACCAATAGCTTCTCAGATAGAGGTACAACCCATGAGAAGATACCCTCCCACTCTCATCCCACCTAGAAATACTGGGATTTTCTTGATCTTGTTCAGGTCTTGTGCATGCAGTCATAACTGAGGCAAGTATCCTTAAATATTAGTGCTTGTTGTATCGCATCGATCACATTGTTATGGACAAGAGAGCATTTAAATAGCTATAACTCTGATTATCTTAGTACCACTACATGTCTTCCACCCAGAGAAATTTTTGATTCATTGTTAAATCTGTAACACATCAAATATGCCTTGCTTGCACTTACCAAATTCTCTTAATAGTTATTGGCAAGGAGTCTGTGGAACAGTGAAAGGCACCCTGGTTCCTGGATGAGAAGGCTTGAACCCCAGAGACCCTGAAGCGACACTAAGCGTTTCACACTCTGCTCCTAGGAAACCAGGCTGGTTAATAGCCTGCAGCCCTCCATAGATTTGTGGCCATCAGTCACATAAGGGCACAGGCAGAGGACATGACTACAGGTCACATAGCCTCAAGACAGATCTCCATTATAATGAAGTGCCTACAGCCAGAATACAGCAAACACAGAGGCGAATGCCAGCAGCAAACCACTGAACTGAGAATAGGACCCCCGTTGAAGGAATCAGAGAAAGAACTGGAAGAGCTCGAAGGGGCTCGAGACCCCATATGTACAACAATGCCAAGCAACCAGAGCTTCCAGGGACTAAGCCACTACCTAAAGACTATACATGGACTGACCCTGGACTCTGACCTCATAGGTAGCAATGAATATCCTAGTAAGATCACCAGTGGAAGGGGAAGCCATGGGTCCTGCTAAGACTGAACCCCCAGTGAACGGGATTGTTGGGGGGAGGGCGGCAATGGGGGGAGGATGGGGAGGGGAACACTCATAATGAAGGGGAGGGGGAGGGATTAGGGGGATGTTGGCCAGGAAACCGGGATAGGGAATAACAATCGAAATGTAAATAAGAAATACCCGTTAATAAAAATGGAAAAAAAAATGAGTTGCCTAAAGGCTTGGAGGCTTAGCCAATGAAATTTTCCATCCCAGACACTCCTCCCTGCAAAAGGTATTTAATTTAATTTCAGGCCCACTCTGAGAAGTGGGGTACAGTTTTACTCATCCACTTTCTGCCATGACAATAAATGCCTTAAAACCATGGACTGTCTCTTTTTATTGGAATCCACTGTGAGGAGCTACAGAGAAGGCCTTCACCTACAGAGCTGCCATCTAATCTCCTGAAGAAGGCCTTCCTGAACTCCCAGCTGCAGTGGCAGCAGCCAGTCCAGCCAAGGACTATTCTGAGACCAGCTGGAGATCCTCCTTTTAGATCCCCCTTTTCCCTTGGCCCCGGGCTAGATCTAGCACTGTGGGCCCTCCATTCTCAACTCTTCTGTGGCATCCCAGCGGTGCCTAGATGCCCAAGAGCCTGAGAACCCGAAGGGCTCGGCCCCCTTGCAGGCTTAGGGACCCCCCCAAAATAAACCCAGCCAGCTCTGGCTGTGACCTGTGCTTTAGACTGTGCTTCCCCACCCCCTGTGCAGTGTTCTGAGCAGCGGCATGGGGTAAGCAGGGCCAAACTTAAATATACAGTCACTAAACTAGATAAGATGGATGAAGCAAAGAAGTGCAGGCTGGCAGGAACCGGATGTAGATCTCTCCTGAGAGACACAGCCAGATTACAGTAAATACATAGATGAATGCCAGCAGCAAACCACTGAACTGAGAACGGGACCCCCGTTAAAGGATTCAGAGAAAGAACTGAGAGAGATTGAAGGGGCTTGAGACCCCATATGAACAACAATGACAACCAACCAGAGCTTCCAGGGACTAAGCCACT
The DNA here is from genome assembly GCF_021556685.1 of Rattus norvegicus. Lineage (NCBI taxonomy): Eukaryota > Metazoa > Chordata > Mammalia > Rodentia > Muridae > Rattus > Rattus norvegicus. The sequence goes on from NC_141538.1 coordinate 83,432,830, forward strand.
ACCTAAAGACTATTCATAGACTGATCTTGGGGTCCAACTGCATAGGTAGCAATGAATAGCCTAGTAAGAGCACCAGTGGAAGGGGAAGCCCTTGGTCCTGCCAAGACTGAACCCCCAGTGAACATGATTGTTGGGGGCGCAGTAATGGGGGAGGGTGGGGAGGGGAACACCCATATAGAAGGTGCGAGGGAGGGGTTAGAGGGATGATGGCCTGGAAACCGGGAAAGGGAATAACAATTGAAATGTAAATAAGTAATACCTAATTTAGTAAAGATGGGGGAAAAAAAACCAAAAACTTGCCATGTCCGGCCTCCCTGAGTTGCCCAAACCCTGTGGCAGAGCAACACCCCACCATTAATCCTATGGCACTACCAATGTGGGACGAACCCAGCTAAAGCATACTCCCAGCTGGTGACCCATAGAGACCCACATCAGAACTTAAAAAGCCATGAGTAACCCCTGACCTCTTTCCAAAGACTAAGGGGCTTGGGCGGATGGATCTAGCTTTCCTCCCTGCAGGGGACTAAAGGGAACCTTGGGTTGGCAGGCAGGGGAAGCAGAGAGCTCAGGGCCGCTGCTGTCTGAAATGCAGCTCAACTGGTTGTGTAGGAGCCCTCACTGTGGGGCTCAGGGAGGGCCAGACAGTGGAGGCTAATCAGCACCACGGTAGAGCACGTTACCAGGAACACACGGAGACACAGAGAGAAATCAGAGGAAGAACTAGCCCCCTCATACAGGCCAGCAGACTGCTGCTGCTGGGGCTAGAAACGCAGCTATTGTGGATGCTGCCCCTCATGCTCTCTTGCCCTAACTGTGCTATCAAGCTTCTACACCTCTTTCTTTGAGCTTTTCTTTGAAGAAGTTGGCCTTTCATCTCCTTCCTCTCTACATTTAGGATATATCAGACAAGAAAAAACAAACAGAGAAAACATGGAGGCCTGTTTGCTAAAGCACACAGCTGCAGGAAGGCAGAGCAGTGCCAATCCCCATCTCCTACCCCCTCCACTACCCACTCCCTCACCTCCCCTCCTGTACCTAGGCTGGTCAAAGACAATGGGAAAACACACCTGAAAAATTTCAGGCTTTGTTTAAATGCTTGTTCTCCCTAACAGGAACACCTAAGACAATGTTCGTGCTTCTCAAACCAAAATTTTTATGCTTCTTTATTTAAGTGTTTCTTTCTCCCTAGCACTCGTGACTTATGTCCAAAAAGTTTTCAATTTGTTTTAAGGTTTCTTTGAATGTGTAAAAGTCATCTAATCTACTCCCACAGGTCAAACCACCTCTACTGATAACCATTATCTAATCCTTAATTAACAAGTTTCCTTTTACAGACAAGCTGTTACTGCCTATCCCAGATACTTAATTAACATCTTATTTTCTTCCCCAGCCATCCAAAGCAGACTTAAAGGATGCCTTCCAGGAATAAATACCTCTAACACCCTTGCTTTTCTAGGATCATAACAACAGACCATGATGTGTTTCCAAGCAAACCATCACAGGCTTAGCACATGCTACCCACCTGATACAGACATCCCCCTGCTGGGGTTCTGCTCCCCTGTTGTGCTTACCCCACAGGTATATCTCTGCAAAAGAAAAGACAGCGCTGCTCTCACAGATCCAGCTGAGACTGGAAAAGCTAGGAGGCGGGGCACGGACGGACGGGGACAGGGAAGGACTTCTTTGGGAGATTAGATGGCAGCTCTGTAGGCAAAGGTCTTCTCCATGGCTCCCCACAGAGGATCCTGATGAAAGAGGCAGTCCATGGTTTTAAGGCATTTATTGTCATGGCAGAAAGTGGATGAGTAAAACCCTGTACCCCGATTTTCAGAGTGGGCTTGTGATTAAATATCTTTTTCTGGGTGGAGTGTCTGGGAAGGAAAGTTTCATTGGCTAAGCCTCCAGGCTTTTAGGTATCTCATTAGAGATCTGTCTTGAGCCTGTGTGGCCTCTGGTCATTTCCTCTACATATGGAGGAGTGTGGGCCCTTATGTGACTGATGGCCACAAATCTATGGAGGGCTGCGGGCAGTGATGGGCCTAGTTTCCTGGGAGTCAGGCGAAATGCCTACTGTCCCTTCAGGGTCTCCGAGGTTTGAGCTTCCTCAACCGGGAACCAGAGTACTTTTCACTGTGCCACAGGAGTCTTTCCTATAGGCCAGAACTGAACTAAGTTCAAAGATTTCTTCAGAGAGTTAGAGGAGAAAAGAGAGACAATTCTCCCAAAGACAGAGAGCCACATGGTTATTTTCTGTTTGCTGCCTTCTTTCTCCTAACTGGGGGCCCTGCCAATGGGAGGAAACAATAGCCTTTGTCATCACTTTAGATCCTTGAACCAGTTCCCCCATGGGCAGGTAGAGACAGGTGGTTGGACATGTGTGTGAACCAGGAACAAAAAGGAGGGAAAGGGGGATGTGATTGATAAAATGTACAGCTTACCAGAAGCAACACGACAATATGCATCATAGCACTAAAACAAACAAACAAGCAAAACAGTTTCTTCTCCCCATCTCTCTGTGCTCATTACACCAAAATGCTTAGGAAGCACTTGACCAAAAAAAGTCATTTATCACCATTTCTTGCAAAAAACAGAATGGTTTCTGTGGGATCTGCTATGTAGGACAAATGACTAATGGATAGAAGGGTTTACTCTACATCCTGAACTAGAAGCTTAGTTTATTTCACTGACTCTTTCAAATGGTAGTTAGCTCCTTTCTAAGGATATATGATTTATAACTACAAAAGTAACATATTTAGATGTAAAAGCCATGTTTCTAGCTGGATTGGTCTCCTCTTGCCTCCTAACTAGACTTACATCTCAATTACATATACATATTTGAAATAAAGGCTGTGACATGTGATCTCACTCTTTTTGGGTCTTACTGCTTGGAATTCTGAAAGAGGACCCTCAACCAGGGGTCTGAATGTCTGGTCTCAGACTGTGCAGGGGGAGAAAGCTCACATCTGTTAGTATTTAGCGTGCATCATTGAAATTCTTGCAGGGAGTCAGGGTGTAGCTGTTGTTCTTTCCTGACTTTGACCTAAGACTAGCCTGTGGCAGGCGAGAGAGACACACACGAAAGTTCCCAGGCAGGCTTTGGATAATTATAGTTTTCCCGGGAATGGCTCTTCTTGAGCAGGCTCCCTACTCAAAGCATGAGGACTTATGGGCCCAGGGAAACAGCCTCTACAGTTGCCCAGCCTCATTATCTTTGGGCTTTTCCTGGGGATGCCTGTAAGTTCCTAGTCTGGTTTCTATTGCAATGGGGAAGGAAAGGGGTTTGTTTGCTCTGTATTGCATTGGACCTATGACTAAAGAAGAGCTTGGAGAATAATTTAGACAGGAACATTTTTAAAATGTTCAAAAACTTTAGAACACACTTATCCTCATAGCAACATTGAGGAAAGGTTCAGAAACTTCCCACAGGCATCCTACCACCAGCCTCAATGGCAAAATGTATTCCACTCTTAGCGTCTTTCAGCAGAGTAGAATGCTGCATTTATTGCAGCTAATAAGCCTACATGGAAATAATGTCATTTTCTCTTATCCCTAGAGCTTAGTTTGCTAATTGGTAATGACATGTGTCTCCCACTGTAATATCACATAAAAACCAGTGTCCTAAAACATTCCCTCTGCTCTTCTTCATTTTCCCCCCACTACCCAGTGCAGAAGGCTATGGATGCCTCTGCCAGCTCCCTCATGGTAATACCCCTTTGGTTAGTATAATAACTAAGTGTGATAATGGTTCTCACGATGACATTTTCATATATGTTAGAAGATATTTTGATCATATTCACTATTCACACACTTCCTGAATCACTTTATCTTGATCCCTTTACTCTCACTGATCCTTCTATTCTTACATCTTACTATATTTGATGACTCAGTCATTCGTGTGTGTGTTGTGTGTGTATGTGTATGTGTGTGTGTGTATGTGTGTGTATAGGTGTGTGTATGTGTGTGTATTGTGTGTATGTGTGTGTATATGTGTGTGTATGTGTGTGTATTGTGTGTATGTGTGTATATGTGTGTGTTGTGTGTGTGTATGTGTGTATATGTGTGTTGTGTGTGTGTTTATGTGTGTGTATATGTGTGTGTATGTGTGTGTGTTGTGTGTGTTGTGTGTGTGTATGTGTGTATATATGTGTGTGTATGTGTGTGTGTTGTGTGTGTATGTGTGTGTATGTGTGTGGGTGTTGTGTGTGCATGTTTTGTGTGTGTACGTGTGTGTACATGTGTATGCATGTGTGTGTGCATGAGTGTATGTGTGTGTGCATGTGTGTGCGTGCATGTGTGTGTATGTGTGTGTATATGTGTGTGTATGTGTGTGTGTTGTGTGTGTATGTGTGTGTATGTGTGTGGGTGTTGTGTGTGTGTGTTTTGTGTGTGTATGTGTGTGTACGTGTGTGTACATGTGTGTGTGTGCTTGTGTGTATGTGTGTGCATGTGTGTGTGTATGTGTGTGTATGTGTTGTGTGTGCATGTGTGTGTATGTGTGTGTGTTGTGTGTGCATGTGTGTGTATATGTGTGTATGTGTGTGTGTATGTGTGTGTTGTGTGTGTATGTGTGTGTATATGTGTGTGTATGTGTGTGTTGTGTGTATGTGTGTGTGTATGTGTGTGTGCATGTGTGTATGTGTGTGTGCATGTGTGTGCATGCATGTGCGTATGTGTGTGTATGTGTGTATGTGTGTGTGCTGTGTGTGTGTTGTGTGTGTATGTGTGTGTATGTGTGTGTGCATGTGTGTGTGCATGTGTGTATGTGTGTGCATGTGTGTGCATGCATGTGCGTATGTGTGTGTATGTGTGTGTATGTGTGTGTATGTGTGTGTATGTGTATGTGTTGTGTGTGCATGTGTGTATGTATGTGTGTGTATGTGTGTGTGTTATGTGTGTGTGTTGTGTGTGTATGTGTGTGTACGTGTGTGTGCATGTGTGTGTATGTGTGTGTATGTGTGTGTGTTGTGTGTGTTGTGTGTATGTGTGTGTGTACTTGTGTGTGCATGTGTGTGTATGTGTATGTGTGTGTGCATGTGTGTGTATATGTGTGTACGTGTGTGTTTATGTGTATGTGTGTGTGCATGTGTGTGTGTGTGTGTGTGTGTTTGTGTGTGTCTGTGTGTGTGTGTTGGTTAGGTTTGTTCTTCACTTCCATGACTGAAGAATTATTTACTGGCACATGAGCACCTTAGTAATGGCTATTTATGTAAAGAAAATGTCTCTCTCTTCTCTAGTCAACTGTCTATAGATGGTCCGAGTGGGATGTCATCTCCAGAACATCACCGCTCTCCATCCCAGGATAGTTATGAATCAATCTTTTACAATGAATTGTCTTTTTATGTGCTGAAATTGATACAACCATCTTCGTTCTATGCAAGATGAGAGACAGAACTGGAATCCTGAGCTGCCTGTTGATACGTTCTTTGAATATTTCAGACTAGACTCCAGATTTCCTGGCTCCTTGGTCAGTGTCTATTCTAATATGGAATCTCAAGCATCAAAACGCTAATTACTTTTTAAAATATTTGCTTCTGTATATACAAGTGGCAGCCCCTCTCTCCCTCCCTCCACCACCTCTCTCTGTTTGTATATATGAGTGCAGATGCATGTGCATGTGTTTGGATAGGTGATATGGAAACCAGAGACTGACATGAGAGACATTTTTTCATTTTTTTCTCCACATTATTTCCTGAACCAGAATTGCTTGATGAACTTGGAGTTCACCCGTTTGACCAGGCCGACGTATTAGATTTTCTTGAGGATCCTTTACTTCCTCTTTCCAAATGTGTGGATCACAGGCTAGCAACTGGCCCAGCCGCCTTTCACTGGGTACAGGAACATGAACTTGGGTCTTCAGACTTGAAGGACAGGCACTTTATCCACTTCCCTTGCTTCCGTAACTCTTATTCTGGCATGTTTTGACAAGGCTTTGGGCAAGGTCTTTGACTTTCTTGGGAAGTCCTTCTGAGATAATATTTTGAAAGACTTAAAATTATTGTCAATTTATGATCCTTTTTACACTGTGTTCTAAGATGATAATTAAAACCCTAGGATTACCTACTTTGAAGATAAAATCAAAACAGAAGGTTATAAGAACTGCTTTCAGAGACATAGAGATCACACATCAGTGACCACCACAGCAGTAATTACATAAACCTTCAGAGGTCAAACGTTTCTTTTGTTTGCCACTTATAGTTTTGCTATGGATGCACACATTTCAACAGGTTCCTGAAAACAGAAACAGACATTTTAAAAGCAAGAGCGCATAAACCTCCATGCATCATTGTCTGTGAGAAGCTATAACTCATGGATCACAACAATATTCTTGCACAAAGGAATATCAGTGAATATCTATGGACAGAGTTGAATGAAGGCATGATCCCTCTGGCTGCTTTCCTGGACCTCATAAAATTGTATTAAAGCTGTATTATTTAGCAAGTTTGGTTATTTGCTATATATTTATTACCTTTAACAGACTAAAGATGAGTAATTAGGAAAAGGAATACAGGCTGTTAGAAACAGGATATCACTAGAAGACTTGCGAACTTAGAATCGGAGAGGAAAGCAGGGAAAGTAAGCATATAGTACATTCTCTCTCTGTCTCTCTATGTGTCTGTCTCTCTCTGTGTCTCTGTGTTTCTGTGTCGTCTCTGTGTCTCTGTCTCTCTGTCTCTGTCTCTGTCTCTCTCTTTCACACACACACACACACACACACACACACACACACACACACACACACACACACACACTTCCACCATAATAGTCCATAGAATGTTGATTCAAAAGAAAACACAATTTGGGTCAGGATTTTCTAATTAACTCATCTGCTTTCCTGGACTGACCCAGGGAGGTGTTTTTCTTACAAAGTTAGGTTTTCAATAGTAAAGGGGGCAGTTTTAGAGAAAGTTGTCATGTATTACAAAAGGCTTTTCCCATAAAAAAGTACCATTGAAGTTCCTTTGACTCTTTAAGGTGGCTACTGGATTTTTGGACAGCTAGGAGCTGTGAGACTCCATTACCTGGAAGAGCAGCGCTTCCCACAGACAGGTATGTAGACTCCCTCTCAGCACATTCCTGTGTGATTCTGTTTTATACCATGTGGTCTGGTAAATTTGCAGCCAACAGGAATGTAAACAGTATTCCTGCTTATCATTATGTTTATAAGCAGTGTTAAGGTAAAGCTGTAGAAAAACCTTTGCTCTGATGACCCTCAGTGATTGCTACTGTTAGGGTAGGCCTGTTTCCCTAGGTTTAACATCTGCTCTTACATATTTTTTCTTATGTAATCAAACAAGAGACAAAACAAACAAGCGAAAATAGCAACACACACACACACACATGTATATAATAGATGGATGGATGGATGGATGGAATGATGAGAGAAAATAGCTCTGGGGCTGGGGCTGGGGCTGGGGCTGGGGCTGGAGAGATTAAGAGTACGGGTTGCCCTTCTGATAGACGCTGGTTCAATTTCCAGCACATGGCAGCTCACAACTGTCTGCAACTACAGTTCCATAAGATTCAAAATCTTCATGCAGACATACATACAAGCAAACACAATGCACATAAAAAATAAGAAGGAGGGGCTGGAGAGATGGCTCAGCGGTTAAGAGCACCCGACTGCTCTTCCAGAGGTCATGAGTTCAATTCCCAGCAACCACATGGTGGCTCACAACCATCTGTAAAGAGATCCGATGCCCTCTTCAAGTGTATCTGGAGACAGCTACAGTGTACTTATATATAATAAATAAAATAAATCTTTAAAAAAATAAGAAGGAATCATTAAAATATTTAAAAAGTACATAGTTCTCAATATAGACACATGGATACAGATTTAAAGTGTAAATGGTGAATGGTTAGGAAATTACTTGAAGAATGCAAACAATAAGAAGAAGCTTTGTATCCTGACAGGAGCCTGATATAGCTGTCTCCTGAGAGGCTCTGTCAGAGCCTGACAAATTTGACTGAGCACCAGGACTCCAATGGAGAAGTTAGAGAAAAGACTGAAGGAGCCGAAGGGATTTGCAACCTCATAAGAAGAACAACAATAGCAACCAAACAGAATCCCCAGAGCTCCCAGGGACTAAACCACCATCCCAAGAGTACACAGGGATGGACCTATGGCTCCAGCCACATATGTAGCAGAGGATAGCCTTGTCGGGTATCAGTGGGACTCCTGTCAAGGCTCAATGCCCCAGTGTAGGGGAATGTCAGTGTTGGGAGGTGGGAAGCAATGGTGGGCAGGTGGGGGAAACACCCTCATAGAAGCAGGGGCAGATAGTGGGTTTCTGGAGGGAAAACTGGGAAAGGGGATAACATTTGAAATGTAAATAAAAAATATTAAGAAAAAATGTGTGTGTGAAGATGCTTTGTTTTGATGTTAAATTCACTGTGAGTCTTAATTCTCTTAAAAAATTATGCATTAATTATAAATGAAGTAAATGACACAATTAACATGGATTGATTGGTTGGCTGTTGCCCATTGTAAAGCCCTTTTATGAATTAAACTATAAATTTTATGTGTGGCATTAATCTTTAGTGGAAAACTGTTAGTAAATGGGTGAATAACAGCTGGATTCTAGAAAGCCATAATGAATTAATTTTGAGAAAATCATGAGACTTTCTTAGAGAAGTAGTCATAATTAATAATGTTGAATGATGTCATGATGAACATATAGATCAACAATGGGAAAAGTGATGGTGAGACACATGAAGTTTACTTTCCCCTAGATAGCTGATGTTCATGTGAAAGAAATCTAAATATTTTAAACTCACAAAAACCATAATCAGAGTGCATAGTGTCAAGATACACAGGGATTCAAGAGCAATATTGTAATAGTCTGTGATATTTGGAAGGGTCTATAGAACCTCACCGACAAACAAGTAAGAAAGAGATAATCTATTTCTGGCACTAGGATTTTCATTTGCTAGTCTATCATATCTGGAAAAGTAATTGTTTTCCTGTTATAGGCCAACTTTATTAAATTTCACGTGTGTGTGTGTGTGTGTGTGTGTGTGTGTGTGTGTGTGTGTGTGTTTTTCGGAAAGTTTCTACAGTAGTAGGCTCCCACATGGCTCTTCCAAAGATCATACTCACGGGAGAAAATAGAGAGACAAAGAGTGGAGCAGGAACTAAAGGAAAGGCCATCCAGAGACTGTCCCACCTGGGGATCCATTCCATGTGTAGCCACCAAACCCAATCACTAATGTTAATGCCAAGAACTGCTTGCTGACAGGAGTCTGATATAGCTCTGCCAGAGCCTTACTGATATAAATGAGGATGCTTGCAGCTAACCATCAGACTGAGCCTGTGGACCCCAATGGAGGAGTTAGAGAAAGGACTGAAGAGTTGAAGGGGTTTGCAAGCCCATAAGAAGAGCAACAGTATCAACCAACCAGACCACCCTGGAGATCCCAGGGACTAAACCACCAACCAGTGAGTACACATGAAGGTACCCATGGCTCTAGCTGCATATGTAGCAGAGGATGGCATTGTCTGGCATCAATAGGAGGAGAAGCCCTTGATCCTGTGAAGGCTTATTTTTCCAGTGTAGGGGAATGCCAGGGTGTTGAAGTGGGAGTGGGAGCATCTTCATGGATGCAGGGGGTGGGAGAGAGGGAAGAGGAGAGGGGGGAAGAGGGATAACATTTGAAATGTAAATACATAAAATATCTAATAAAAATAAAATAAGCAATAAGGGGAGAACTTGAAAAGCAATATACCAACAGAGCTAAGTGCAGGAAGAAGACAACTAGCATCTTGCAACTTCAGGAAAGTTTTCCTGTGAACTGTGTGCTGGGTCTCAAGCTGGAGGAAATTTGGGGACAAAACACAATAAACAAAAAGATCACTTGAGTAAGTTATTCACATCTGTCTGAGCTAGTTTTATTATTGCTGTGGTGAATACCCTAACCAAAAGCAAATTGGGAGGGAAAGGATTTGTTTGGCTTACACTTCCACAGCACTGCTCATCATTGGAGGAAGTCAGAACAGGAACTCAAGAAGAGCAGGAATCTGGAGGCAGGAGATGATGCCAAAGTCTTGGAGGATGCTGCTTACTGGCTTGTTCCCTATGGTTTGCTCAGACTGCTTTTTTATAAAACCCAGAACCACCAGCCCAAGGATGCCCTGACCCATTGTGTGCTGTATAATCCCAAATCAATGAATCAGGAAAACAAAATACCCTACAGACTTGCCTACAACCTTACGGAGTCATCTTCTCACTTAAGGCTCTTTCCCCTCAGGTGACTGCATCTCCTGGCATGTTGACGAAAAACAATCCAGCACAGCCCATACTTTCTCCTCTATGCTGCCTTTGCCAGTGATGGTTTTTGGGGGAGAAAGTCAGTGTTTTACAGGAATGTGTTCCCTGAGAGGCCACCTATGCTCCACTAGATGGTGTACATTCATGAACACACAGCATTAGTTGATTCAATGTATTTAAAGAGAGAGGTGGGAAACATGTAATTGAAAGTGAATAGTAGTGAGGGGGGAAAAGGAGGGAATGAGAAGTAGATTTAATTAAAACACATTATGCACAGGCATGAAATTCTAGAAAAAAGTGTGTAAGGTGTATATTAGTTGATTTGGGAGAATCACTACTGTGAGCTATAGTTTGGAGGCTAAAGGGTGCATATATTATGTAAATGTCTTTGTGTGTGCTTTAAAAAATATAATAATAGCTTAGGCATGTTTGTCACATGCCTTTAATTCCAGGACTTTGAAGGCAAAGACAGGTAAAGTTCTGTGAGATCGAGGCAAGCCTGATCTTCACAGTGAGTTCCAGAACAGCCAGGGCTGAATTGAGGAATCCTGTTTTGAAATAATAATAATAATTAATAAAAACAATAATAGTCACAATAGTAAAGAAAAAGCTATAAAATTTATTAATAATAAATTAGTAAAACTATCATTACCATTCAATGGACTAAAATTCAGTATTAAAATAATGACATATGTACATGTTTATTGATAATAAAGTTAATAATGTAATATATAGTCAACTTAAGAAGTGTTTCAGAACTGGCACATGTCTATAATCCAAGGACTTAAGATTCTGAGGCAGGAGGACTATGGGCTAGAGTCTAGACTGCCCTTCATAGTAAGATCTGGATCAACAGTAAGCAAACAAACAGCAGCAGCAACACAAATTGATCGATGTCTTTAGGGAGATATTCACATTTTCATTAGGGTTTTACTGCTATAAAAAGATACCATGACCAAGGCAACTCTTGTAAGGACAACATTTAATTAGGGCTGGCATACAGGTTCAGAGGCTCAGTCTATTATCAAGGTGAGAGCATGGCAACATGGTGTGGGCAGACCTCATGGTGCAGGCAGACTTTAGAGTTATCTGAAGGCTGCTAGCAGAATATTGACTTCCAGGGAGCTAGGATGAGGGTCTTAAAGCCCACACTCACAGTGATACACCTACTCCAATAAGGCCACACTTACTCCAAGGGCTACTCCCTCTAATAGTGCCACTCTCAGGGCTGAATATATACACATTTACCCTGCCTAAAAAATTAAGATTTTAATTATAGCTAGCCTTGGTTATGTAATGATGGACAATTTTAAATGTCTTCCTTCAAAATTGTTAGAATTCTCTGAATTTTACTTTGCAGTAATAGCAACTAATATTCATCAAATGCTTATGAAATATGAAGCAACAATATCAACCATACAGACACCCCAGAGCTCCCAGGGACTAAACCACCAACCAAAGAGTACACATGGGGGGACCCATGGCTCCAGCCACATATGTAGCAGAGGACGGCCTTATCTGGCATCAATGGGAGGAGAGGCCCTTGGTCCTGTGAAGGCTCCATAGCCCAGTAGGGGAATGCCAGGGCAGTGAGGTGTGAGTGGGTGGGTGGGTTGGGGAGCACCCTCATAGAAGCAGGGGGATTGGGGATGGGATGGGGGTTTTCAGATGGGAAACCAGGAAAGGGGATAACATTTGAAATGCAAATAAATAAAATATTCAATAAAAAAGAAGAAAGACATTCTTTACTATTACAGTAGCCTCAATTTAACCCCTTTGCAAGCTGCTATTTAAGGAGAATGTAATTTGTCCAAAAGAATGACTAATTCAGATTTAAAAATTTTTCAAACAAATAATTTTCCTTCTTTTCTATAATAAAGTTAATGGATAACACCTTTTGTTTAAACCATATTATAAATTTAATTGATAAAGAAAATAGATTTTTCATATTTCTCTCATACAAAATGCACAATTTTGGGTATGTCTTTCATAATACATGTAAGCCAATCTTCAACTATTATCTGAAGTGCTAAGCATGCTTGATTTTGGGCTGCTTCTGTCTCCTCACTTACGATAGATTGCCTTTCAATAGACACTTAAATAAGATATTTTGTCATAGCTTCTCAGCTTGAGGTTGCTTGATAATTGTTGTGTAGAATAGGAAAATCTTTGTAGCAACTTTAGGAGGTGGGACATCATTTTAGTAGAGTGGTTGTTTATTTTGGAAGGAATTCCCCAATTTTCAAGCATCAAAACTCAAGAGTTCTAAACACAATTTATCCTCCAAGGGGGTTTTCAAATGCATTAGTTTCTGTATAAGATACAGCATTGCTTTTCTTAGAGCCCAGGGCTCTGTGTGCGGTCCTTTGGTGACAATTGCATTTACTGTGGCTGCCAAAAGAGCTTAGCTTTTTTGTCTGGGTGTTTCCTTAGTTTGTAGTTGGCCTCTGTCTTATTGTAAACCCATCCAGCCTCAGAATTTAAGTAGTCAGCTTTATAAGTTACAAGCCCAGTTCATACTAATGGATGCAGAGTGTTACTCATACTATGCCCTTTCCTAGGACCTTCCTTAAAATTGTATGTAAACAGGTGTAGCTCATATGTAGATTGTGTGCTTAACATGTAAGAGTCTGAGGGTTTGGTCTTAGTGTGAGATAGAGGAATGGAGGGAAGGAAGTGGGAGGAGTGGGGAGGGAGGGAGAGAGGAGGAGAGGGAGGGAGTAAAGAAGGAAGAAAACGCATGTAGCTTGTGCATACTGATAACATGCCTTTCACTAGACAGTGTCTTGGGAAGGTATGAAATTGGGCAGCTCTTAGACAGAGCAGTTTGGACACCTTTATTGTCCTCAGAGATGTAGAAAAGTTTTTGTTTACTTCACTGTAGTAGCCATAGTACTTGTGATACCCCAATACTTGGGAAGCTAAGACAAGAAGCTGACAAGTTTAAAAGAAAGGTGGGGAGAAGTGGGGAAAGGAGTAAAGAGGCAGAGGTGTGGTAGATAGGGTGGGGCAGGGTTAGGTGGGGAAGAAAGGTCTGGCTTATGCTTTGAGGATAGTTTAGAACCAAAGTGAAGAGCTTGTCTTAGACTAGAATGTAAGACTCTTAAACAAATCAAGCATAATGTTTCTTTAAGAGATATCATGTTAATATATTGGGGTATGTCTTTCCTCTATGGAGTTAAGGGAATGAAAACTGAGATCTTTGATTCGTAAAAAGATTACTTGAGAAAGAAATGTAAAATAAAAAAGAAAAAGAAAGAGAAGGAAAAAAGAAAAGGAAAGAAGGAAGAAGAAAGAGAAAAGAGTGAAAGAAGAAAGGAAGAAAAGAAAAAGAGAGGAAGAAGGAAGGAAGGAGGAAGGAAGCAGGGAAGAAGGAAGGAGGAAGGAAGCAGGGAAGAAGGAAGGAGGAAGGAAGGAGGAAGGAGGAAGGAAGGAGGAAGGAGGAAGGAAGCAGGGAAGAAGGAAGGAGGAAGGAAGGAGGGAGGAGGAAGGAAGGAGGAAGGAAGCTAACAGGGGAATGTGACTACAATATATCTTTAAGAGAACACGTGTTCGATGTCTAAGATTCAGTTAATTAAATTAGCTTTCATTCTTATATAACTATATGATTTTGTAACTTTATAAAAATGGTTTAACATTATATCCCCAAACATGAAAAGATAGACTTGGACTTGACTCCATGATTTTTTTTTTTCATATTTTTATTCTTTTAACACACTCAAACCTTAGTGAAACAGTAGGTTGAATGATATAGTAAATAAATGTCTTAGCCCAGTAATACTTAAGGAAACGCTATTAGGTGGATTATTTCCTTGGGAGATGAAGAGAAAGCAGAAGTAGTAGAGTGAATTGGTAGTAAGACAGTTAGATAAGAGGATCTAGAAACACTGACATGGACAGAGATGAGAACCCCAATTAAAGCACTTGTTAGACTTAGAACCGTACACTAGAGTGAGGGGAGGTTTGGTTTAAGACCTGGACGTGTTCTTTAATACTCCTGAGTTCTCAGAAATACAAAAGAGACAGGATATGCTTCACTTGTAGTCAATATCAGGACTTAAATTAAATTATTTGAATTTGAAAGGAAAATTACCCTAAGAAGAATGGATAACTTCAGAATATTAGGCTTACATGTGGTTTAGAATATTCAACTCTCCATAGGATAAAGAAAACAAGACAAATATTTGTCATGTATCTTATATAACAGTTAATTAGCTTTTATTCCCAAACCAATATATAATTTTATAGAAATTGTTTGACTTTATATTCCCAAACAGAAAATTATGGATAATATGTCACAGAAATGGAATGACTTTAAGAAACCATGGGCTTTTGGGATCTTGGTCTTATGGAAATTTCATCAAAACACAAGGCAACTGCATATTGGAAAATTTAAAACCATGATCAGAGGGCAATTCTTGTGGATCAGGCCTAGTTCTTGCATCTTCAGTGTAACAAAGCAATTTTCATGCATTTCTAAGAACAAATTGTAAACAGACACCCCACAGGGACATTTCAACACATCACCAACTTCTTGGAAGGAAGGTTTGGAAATGTCAGCTGGGAGAAAGTTTTAGACCCATGTTTTAGGATATCCTAGCTGCAAGCACAAGTCTCAACGACTGATATGGATAAACCCAAGAGCTGAAATTGATGAAAGAGCAGGTCTAAGAGCCATTCCCCAGCATCACATCATCCCAGTGTATTTCAGACCCCCTGAAAGGATGTGGTGTGCAGAAAGGTAAGACGTAATAGGGAAGGGTAATAATCGATGAGACAGCATAAAACTCTCAGAGCAGAGGCCGCATCTTTCTGAATACTCTCTGTCTTCTTGACATCTTCATCTGCTGTTGTATCTCTTTGATTGATGGCAACACCAGAGGCCAGCACAGTCCTCCCCAGGGAAAGCCATTTCCCCTCTCCAGCAACTCTGAGGACTTCACCATCTCTATCACCTCCACGTGTCTTGCCCTCACGTGCACTTCCTCATCTGTGTGTGATCTCACATGCTGTCTTCAGCCAAACTATGGGCAATCCCAGATCAAAGGCTTTGAGGGGAGGAGTGAGGCCAGGGAACAAGGAGAATCCATTTCAGGGGTTTAGAATAATCACTTCTCAAGGCCCAATCTGACCCAAGCCAGCTAATATCATTTGCATCTTGCCTGACTTCTTGGTCAACTTAAAAATTTGTAATGTTTATTCTTTTAGTTCTTTTAAATCAAACTATGACTAGAGATGGGTTTCTTGTATAGAATACAGTCTACCTGGATGTAACCTTTAATATGTGTAATGATTTGGTCATTTGGCTTTTCTACAACTGAAGGATACATGTGCAAGCTCAGATTTTTGTTACCTTTGCTCTTTCTTTGTTTATTTCTCTTTCTTCCTTGTTTCTTCCTTTCTGTCTATCCTTTTTCCTTTATTTCTTTATATCCTTTTAACTTAGAAGAGTAGAAATATACACTTAAAAAATAACACCATTCCTAAGGGTTTGAAATGGGTAAAGTTGGGAGATTCTAGCTTGGATGCAATGTGTGCAATAGTTTTTCACAGAAAACGCATTGGTAACAATGAGCAGACAGACAGCCATGTCAGGCTTGGAAGTATCTGGCTGTGGAAGTAGGTTTTCTACTTTCAGTGACCCCAGAGCCTCCTAATAAAAACTTTCCAGATTAGGAAAATCACAATAAAATAATATGGTAATGCCCCCTCAAGGCACAAGGTAATTTTCCTATAGGGAAAAATCAAAACCATGACGAGAGACCAGTTCTTGCAGCCTTTCAAAGAAGAAGAGAAAAAGGTCTGCTTCCTCCATCTTGGAAAAGTGTGGTGTGCAAAGGGAGGTTTCTAATGGGGGAAGACAGACAGACAGAGCTCTGTGTTCACACTTAACAGTTCTTTTGATGTGACTAGAACATACAGTATCATGGTGGATGTGAGTTAGTGGTAGTAAGGTGGCTGAATGGAAAGGAAGAAACTAAAGGTGAGATTCAGAAAAACACTTTACATCTAGAGCATTTGGAAAAAATATAGAGCTGTGAGAGCCATCAGTGAGTAGGTAAGATTTCTTTATGTACAATATACATATTTATCAGATATCTGTTACAGAATTATTAGTTCTTTTTTTTTTTTTGGTTCTTTTTTTCGGAGCTGGGGACCGAACCCAGGGCCTTGCGCTTCCTAGGTAAGCGCTCTACCACTGAGCTAAATCCCCAGCCCCGAATTATTAGTTCTTAATTAACAGATATTTCTTGACTATGCATAGATTCTGAAGACCAAGCAGGAAAAAGATCATTTTGTTTGTGTTTCTTCTTTTAAGACAAAGATTTTTCTTTGATATCATAAGTGGTTATTTCAGATAGAATATGGTATTTAAAGAATGTTTAGAGAAAACCTTCAGAATAAATGACATCTGAACGAAGAAAGAGGTGAGGAAGGAAATCATGTGGGCATTAAAGAGAAAAACGCCTTAGGCAAAACGTCAAAGTTAAGGCAAAGGACTAGAGATGAGGGAGTGCCTGGTGTGACAATGTCATCAAGATTCTGGGTCTTGAGAGGGATGCAGTCAGAGACTCTAGACTTTATGGTCTGACCTGAGCTTTCGAGTTCACTCAGATCAGAAGAGAAGATAAAAACCTCTTTTTTTCTTTCTGAGCAGAAATTGAAGCGATTGGGCTTCTCTAGTTAAGGATGCTCTATGGCTAAAATGAGGCAATCACAAAAGCAGGGGTTATACGTAAGATGCTGACTGGAAATCCAGGAAGAGTGGTACTGATGAGATTTTATTAGAGGCACTGGATAACTTGAGAGGTTGCAGGGAAACCCAGCAAGATTGGCTGGATAATTAAGACATTCACCTCAGAATGATTTGGGCACATGGTAATATGCAGTTCACGAGAACTGGTTCCCAACTAAAAACTGTGAAGAAAGTTAGGAATGGGTTCTGGCAGAAGATAGATGCTGTGGTGTAATGTCTTCCACAGTGTTTTTATGTTGAAGATTTGACATCCAATGCATCTGAATGGAGAGACAGGGCATTAACAGGATTGTTAAATCATCCGTCCAAGAATGGATCAGTGTGGGAGAAATGGTGAAGCTGTTACGAGTATTGATGCCATTGTAGAGGATCAAATTAGGTTTCTAGTACTAATAAGGCAGCTTACAGTAGTCTGTGACTCCAGATCTGGTGTCTCTGATAACGTATTCTGTTGTGTATATGGTGCACATACATGCATGCACACAAAACACTCTTACACATAAAATAGATTAATCATTTTTAAAATTCTATAAATTAATATTGTTAGTTAAATGCATATAGTGTTTTGTAATGAAAAATATATTGGTAATACATAGCAAGCTGGTTTGACCATTACCGGACTCAGAGATCTAATACTTATACAATTATGTCTTCTTCCCATAGCAAAATTCAGGATATCATACTGGATATTTTTTGGGCTCAGAAAATTGATGTAGATTAATATGATATGGGGATAAAGAAGAAATATGGGTCAGAAGAGTCTTACGAAGCCTATCCTTTCCACCCATAGACAAAAAGCTATGCCAAGTAAGGTTTCTAATTGGACTGTGAAGACAGAAACAATTGGTGTTAACTTTCAGTAGGAATTTCTGTGTGGCTGGCATCAGAACCTGTGAGTCGGCTTGAGTTTGCTTAAGGAGGATGGGTTTGTTCTACAGTCAGTTCAGTTTTTTCTTGTCATCTTTTGTGTGTGCTTTCTTGCCCATCAACATTCTCTCATTGGATTAGTCACCATCATCCAGGATTCTCACAAGACATTAACCTTGAACTCCCAAGGCTCCAAAATTTGGAGAAATCACTTTAGTGTCTAATGTTCTCCTAGAGCATCTTCTCCCCCTGCCAAAAGACTGGACAATGAGTAATTAAATTTTTGATAGGTTCAATTTGGATACTTGTTGCATTTCTAGGTAGAAAAAATGAATTGATGGATATTAAAATCAAAGTTCCCAGTGAACCTACCATCTAGACATAAGTGTTTGGTTCAGTTTTGTCCACAGAGATATTTAGAAATGGAAGAATAATTGAAAGCACAGAGAGGTCAAGTGTCAACCAGTATTAAGCCATAGGCATTTTTTTTCAGTGAGAAAAAAATAAACCAAATTCTTGTCCTTGAAGAGCTCACAGTAAAACAAAATAAATAGAACAACACTATAAAATTATGAGGAAAGCTACTAGTTAGTTTCTGGATGCAAAGCAAAGGACAGAGTAGAAGGACAGATAGGACAATGCCATAGTACAGTGAGCTGTTAGCAGTTCACAGCAAATGACTTGCCTTGAGGTGGATGTTGGCAATACACAAAGGAAAGACCAGAGAGACATGTGAGGTTCTGATCTACAGATGACGGTTTAAGTCCATCATACCTATGCACATCACAGGTGTGTGTGGACACAGTTGTGGTCTTTAAAGTAAAAATGCAGTGGAATGAGGATGCAAATTCTAGGCCGTTGTTCAGGTAAGAGCCCAGGTTTGTTCCTTAACCACTTTGTAACATTTGGTGGCCATTTAGTGTTTCTGTGTTTAAGTTCCTTGTCTGTGATAAGAGCTGTAGTACTTCAAAATGTCTCTGAGAAAACTAGAGGGGAACTAATACAGTGCTGCTCAGCAGATCAGTCTGGAGCACAGCATTTGTTGAATATGAAACAACCACCCCCACCACAGACCACAAAGGCATGCTGTTTGTTGTGGCTTTGTTGGTTTGTTTTTCTTCATACAGTTCATGTTACATGAGAGGGCCCCTGAAAAATAAGACTAGCAAAAGTCAAATTCATTAATACAGGTCTTGCATTCATAAATGAGATTGCCGACTTATATAAAACCACAAAAGGTGGTTAATATTAGCCTTAACCTAACACCATGGCAAAGGACAATAAATACAGAAAGAAAATTGCATAAAAGAAAACAACTCTGGTACTTATCAGTGACAGAGTATGGGGTAGGGTAAGATAATGAGGCGATTAAGGTAAAATATTGAAGTAAGATTTGTGATGCAGATGTTTCAAGTGTCCACTATGCTCCATGCTGATAATAATTTGAAAATTTCTTAAGTGACTACTGTGGCTCCTACTGCAGAGTAGATGGCTGAACACACTAGTGTCCTTCTTTTAGCCTACTTAAGGTAATGCCCAAGGCTTTATGTTTTCTCTTCTGTTTCTCAGTTTTCTTTAGTTTAAAATAATACACTTGCCAAAATGATAAAATCTATTAGACTCCACATACTAATACATAGAGTTCCACGTGATTAAGAATATTAAAATGCAAATAGTACTCACAAAATTAAAATTACATTTAGTTTATAGATTAGAAAAGGACATTGACAGTATGTAGCTTAGCTTAGACATAGTTAGCTTAGGCATAGTTAGTTAGCTATTAGTTAGATCCAAACTAATCAGAGCTTAGTATTCTCTCCCTCTCACTCTACACAAATGATAGCTGGGTAAAAAGAAATTGAGCCAGGGAAGCTGTGTTCACACTATAACTGACATTTACTTTCTCATCTAGGCTTCTTCTGTCTGACCTGGAGTCCAGTACTTAGTGGCTATTCCACTTCCATGTCCTTTTGATATTGAATCGGTGCTTTAATAATTAGGTAACCTCAGTGGAAAGACAGAAGTGTCAGACCAACCTCACAGAATAAGGTTTAGGTGCAAACAGGAGACAAAATATTGTCCTCTGCACGACCTACAGTTATTAGATTTTATTTTAAAATGTGTTGTAACTGCTGGTCATGAATCACTCATCTTTCTATTAGTAGTCACCAAATTGCACTACAGTACTGTAATAACCTACATATTCCTTGAAAATAGGACCCATGCCTTTGGGCATATGTCTCAAGTCTAACACGACTGTCTACACTAGCTGATGTACACACCATGTTTTAGTCTTCATCTGTCTAGAATTATCCATCAACACCATGTTACATTAAAAACAAGACATATGTTTTCATTTGACTCAACCTTTTAGGAACTAAAGACGAAACTACTGGTAAGCATGGGATAAAGAAGAAGATGGTTGGGGCCATATGCACAGCATGACAAATGAGCAAGAATATGGCCTTAAGACAGAAGAGGCTTCCCACCCAGACTGAATCATCAGCTCACTGGTGGAAACAATTTATTTGATGCAAACGAAAACCCAAACATTTATAAATCTGCTAAACAAGGAGCTCAAGGAGAGAGCTTCTGAGACTTGAAAAACAGATTTTGTTCTCCACGGGAATTAGAGGATTGGAACTCTGTCAGGGTTTGGGGCATACACACATCTGGTGTGTGTGGCTGGGACACTTAGTCATTGCATTGAGCCTTGACCAGTGGGTGACTTTTGTTTATGGGCCTTGATCTTGTGCTGCTGGAAGAAACCTTTCTTCTCATGTCAGAGGCCCATCTTTTGGTTGTCAATCATACCTCCAAAACTCTGATGTACTCCCCAATCTCTATCTTATAGCTCACTCTCATACTTAGACAACTGACTGGTTAGTCTTGTTTCTCCACAAACTTTTAGGGATAGTAATAGGGGAGAGACTTCTCTAGTAGGAGACAGTCTCCCACCCAGTTTTTCAGTGTTGTGAATCTAAGAAGCAAAGAAAAATCTGATTGAATAAAAAATAATGACATGATAGTCTCTAGGTGTAGGTGAAAAGAAGGTTTTATTGTAGATATGAGGGAGAAAACATCCAGGGGCACCTGGAAGGATCCAGACTGAACATGACCAGCAGACTAAGTTGTACCATGGGAAGAGAGGTGGCAGGGAACAAGAAAGGATGAGAGGAGAGGAAAGAAGAGAGGAGATAGGAGGAAGCAAAGAGAGGAGACAGAAGTTAAGAAAACCAAGAGGCTAATGGAACCTAGAAATCATGTAGCAAGAATGGCTGAGTCACACAAGAAAAGAGAAACTGGGAGAAGAGAAATGAAGCTCAGGGACTGGAGAGGTTATGGTAGGTGGAGGGGGCTGCCAGCTGAGTATGTCACAGATGACTGGGTAGCAGGAACTTGAGGTGCTGAGAGGCTGGTGGCAAACACCCACTTTGATTTGTTAATAGGCAACTCAGCCATTTGTTCCAGGTTTCTTTAAGACTTCACACGAAGAACCAGCAATAGTTCATGATTATTTGCTGACATTACTAGAGAAGATACAAAGTTCAAGTTCTAAATCCATCTGGTGTAGGGAAGACATTGATATTGGGTAAAAGAGATGAAAGGCAGGGATAGGTTAGTAAGGAGTAATTAATTATGTTATTGCTTTCTAGAAGTCTGACATCTTTACCTCCTTTTACCAAGGTCTTGTGCTTCCTGTCATGACAGTTGATAAATGTGTGACATGAAAATTATATAATAATGAAATTGGAAGATACTCTGAGGTCACTCTGGCAGTCATCTGAGATACTACAGGTTTTATCCAATCTCCTAAAAAGTTCTGGTCTCTAGGCATTCTGATCTCAATGCATAACAGGATTAGTGTCAGAGAAAAATACAGCTCAGTCAGCTGGCAATACAGTTGGTAACACTTTATTTTTGTGTTATAATAAACTTTTAAATTTTACAATAACTTTACACTTATTGAGAAGCTGAAAAAAAACCAGTAGGGAGTCCTCTAAATTTCTTACCTTCTATCTTTTATTTTGTTTTGTTGTTTTGAGATAGGATGTTACTCCATATTCTTGTCTGTCCTCAGATTCACCATGTAGACTAGGCTGATCCTTAAATTCAGGATCAGCCTGTCTTTGTTTCTTGATTGCTAAAATTAAAGAGGTGTGCCACTATTGTATAGTTTAACTGGCAGTTCTTAGTGCTAACATTTTATATTACTGTAGACATTTACCACAACAAGGCACTAGTATAATACTATTTTAATGACTAAACTGTTAATTTTCTTCTAATTTGATCATTTTTCACACTTATCATTTCCTGTTGGTTACCACATTGAATTCTTTTTCATGTTTGCTGAGTTCTATTATGTCTGGGACACAGTCTAACTTTGCTTTTTGTTTCATGCGCACATAACTGCACCTGGGATTTGAGGCCAATCAAATTACCAGATATAGATAATATTCAAAGTCCAATGATCAGTAGACATAGTGCAAATAATTGTTGAGTTCTATTTTAGTTATAATGAAAATTCTTTGTATGCAATGAGTGAACTCTTGAAGAGGGAGAAGGAAGAGGATGATGATGAGGAGAAGACGAAGAAAAAGAAGTAGTAGTAGTAGTAGAAGAAGAAGAAGAAGAAGAAGAAGAAGAAGAAGAAGAAGAAGAAGAAGAAGAAGAAGAAAAAGAAGAAGAAGAAGAAGAACAACAACAACAACAACAACAACAACAGCAACAACAGCAGCAACAACAGCAGCAGCAGCAACATCAACAATCAGAAGGTATGATCAGGAAGCTATCCTATGTCACACTTTTTCCAGGAGAAATATGAAATATATAATCTCATTTGTTGTATTTGTTGCCTAAAATGTGTAACAAACCCCATTTTATATACCCAAGCACACAAACAATGCAACAACATCTGACCTTTCTGTCTTCCCTGTTTTTCTCTTGTGTTCAGGTCTCTGTAGCTGTATCCTCTTCAGAGATGCTGCAGAAGGGAGATGCTGGAACTAAGTAAAGTTCTCCTCATTGTCTTAATTAAGCAGTAAAACACTGACATTAGATTGCTATTATATACTCTACTGTTGGAAATCAGGGTTCTAAAATTACCATGCTTGGCCTGCAGTCTCTAGAAAAACATACTGAAGCCATGTTGCTAAGCTGGGATGATGGAATTCTCTGACTCTTGTTCATGTACATGCAGACACTCTACAAAGAAAATTATACATATACACACATACATATATATATAATTTATTTTTATTTATTTATATATAATTTAATATATGTAATTTTCTATGTTATCTGAAAATAAAGTAAACCAGGAACCAGGCTTTCTCCAGTTTATCTGACAGCTGAAGGAAGCAGGGAGGAAGAAAAGAATGGATGGGTGGGTCAAGTTAAGTTTGTTCTGTTAGAGTTTTGATTCATTTAAGGCCATATTTCCCAAGGAAACATCTGACTACAATTTGGCATTTCATGGGGGAAACTAGCCACTGGAAGGAATAAGTTGTTCAGACTGCCCGGAATGTATCACTATTAGCGGACAAATTGGCATTTCACTAAGATGTGGTATACCCTGAAGCTTGGTACAGGGAAGGAATGTCCAGGGCTCAGGAATAGCTGTTTTCCAGTCCACATGATAGTTCTATTTTGCAACATAAATTAATAAAGTAAATTTCAAATTTTATGCCCCTTCTTGCAAATGCAAAAGCTATGATTCTGTCTCAGGGTGTGAACTCAGGAGCCAGGCTTTTCAGTTTTGCTGTTGATGCTTGGGTCTAAGTTGGACGATACTTATATGACTGCTTAGGATTTGAGTTCTACAAGATTTTACAAAACTGAGTAACAAGTTTATTCTGAGCCTTCAAGTGAGATGCAAAGGAAAGAAGGGTGTGTTGATGAAGCAAGGGTGAGTTTGCAGGAGACACATGTCCAAGCCCTGAGTCAACAGCTCCACTTTGATTTATGTTGTTGATTTAGGTGGGTGGATGCTCCTGTTCTTGCTCTCTCTGTATAGTTTTATGTTTAGTGCTGTGACTTATGCTTGCCTGTAGTCTTCATACATCTTCATTCTGTTAGAGGCAACCCATAACCCTTAATGAGGCAGGGTTATTTGTTGTTGCTTTGTGGTTGATTTTTGTTTGTTTGTTTGTTGTGCTGGCCATCTATCTCCTCCTCTGTCTACCTCTCCACTGGCCAGTGGAGTCTCTACCCTAATCCTTACCTACTCCCATTCAGCTGTGCTTAGCCTTCGACTACTCTCACAACACGCTTTATATTTTAGTCTGTCTTTCCCTAATTGAATGTTCTTTAAAGGAAGAATTGAGCCTGTCACACACCTTCCAATATGCCCAACATTTACACAACTTAACCCAGAAAATTCTTATCTCTGAGCCTTGGTTAAGTTCTTTGTAAAGTTACTATACAAATACAAGTCAACGCCCCATGTGTGTACAAATATACTTGTATAGACGTACACATAGTGTGCTTAGACGAAACCTGCAGCCACTTAAAGAAAAATCTGATTCCTTAATATTCTCAGAGCATTGGCGTTAACTCCAATCCCATCTTTTACTAGTGAGAAGATTAGAGCCTATAGAAGGAAGCAACCTGCCCAAGACTGAAGCCTTTCCAGTGGTGTTTGCTGACAGTGATTGAAAGCCAACTGTCATTCATAACAGCTGCCCTAACACTTTAGGGAAGCCAGGTGGAAGCTGCTCTGATTGGCAGAGCACTTTAGCTGAGCCAATCCAGATGTCCGCAGATCAGCATGGAGAAGATATATTAACTGTGGCCACATGCACAGTGCTCTCTCACCTGCCAATCCTGATTCTGGCCTGTCAGACCTGCTTCCTTTTGCTTAAGTGTCTCACTGGCAGATGCAGTTGGTAATCTTTGTGAACCCTTTGATGAGCTTTTCCCTGGAGCCACAGGGTTTGGAAGCTTTGGGTCCAGTGTCCCTTCCATATTCAACCGACCTGAGGCCATTCTGCGTGAGTAGAAATAAAAGAATTTGCTCTCTGGAAGTGCTTATGACAAAAATTTCTTTTCAAAACTGCAAATTCCATTAACTAATTGGAATGATCTTTATGTACTTGGCATCACATAGGCTTGCCCTTCCTCTGCCCCTGCAGAAGTTTGGAGGTAAGAGTGTTGGTTCTACCCTTAGCGACTTCCTGAAACACTTTCGAGAAGTGATTCTCAACCTTCCTAATGCTGTGACCCTTTACTACAGTTCCTTATGCTGTGGTGACTCCCCAGACCCCAAACCACGAAATTATTTTTATATCTACTTCCTATTGTTTTGCTACTATAACAGTACCATAATGTAAATATCTAATATATAGGATATCTGATATGTGACCCCTATGGAAAGGTCTTTTGACCCCTCGAAGGGGTCAAGACCCATTGTTTGAAAAACCCTGCTCTAGAGGAATCCTTTCAGCATGGATTTCTAGGATTGGTTTTCCTCTTTTGGGGGGGGGGGAAATTACCTTGTACTTACTGTTCATTAACAGTGATATTCTTGAGGCGTCACACATCCTTCCTTGAGGCACCATACCACACCCTTCGTACTTTAGCTCCTAAGGAGGGATCTGTAGTGACCTTGGTTGGTGACAGGTGGGTGAGAATATCAACATCATCTATGCTAAAAGAGGCTGGACCTGGGTAATATTTCATCTCAACAAGAGAGAAAAAAGTCTCAGAGGATAAATTTTGACTATATAAGTGTAAATACTCCTCCTTCTCCTCCTCATCTTCCTACTACTACTAATACTACTACTACTAAATAATACTACTACTAATAAATAATCTAGGCCCCAATTCAGTTTTTCTTCTTTTCTATTTTGGTCTTGAGATTCCACATTTTTTCTTTTAAGTAAGAAGCTGAAGTTTTAAACAGTTCCAACAGCTGAAAATATTTATCCAAATTTTTCTACCAATTCAGCTTTTCAGATTTCCTCTTCCTTCCCATGGTTGGTTCTTTGGTTCATTAGTTTATTTTTTGTTTGCTTACGTTAACATTGTCAAAAATCCTGCTTCATTCCTACAACACATCTTTCAAATCCCAGCTCTTAGAGAACTGTGATGGTCTCCTCTTCAAGGCTTGCATGGAAACTCTCCAAACCACGTTTGTACCAGAATTCTGGAGCAACGTGAGATTAGATGAAAAAGAAATCCCTCGTGTCTGGGAATTCTAAAACAAAAGACCAAATATAGGGATTTTCAATCTTAAAAAGCACTTCCGAATCTTTTAATGTATCAAGTGGAAAATAGCCGCATCTGAGGACCAGCAGGGTGTAGTTTTCCATTGAGTCAGATTTGGTAAACACATTCAACATCTGAAGATCGGTTTTTTCTTGACAGAGTATCCCTTGATAGTATTATCATTGGCTGTCCTGGAACTCTCTCTGTAGACAAGGAAGCCTAGATTTGTAGTGATTATTCTGCTTCCAACTCCAAAATATTGATATAATAAACACTTGATATTGTACCCTGGTCCACACATAACTTGTAAGGGTGAACTTCTAGGAATCCAAGGAAGACTCAGGTTCTCAGTTGCTCATCTTGACTGAAGCAGAATATCTGCCTGTGTCTCAGGAATAGTAAGTATTTTGAGGCAAGGAAACAGCAACAACAAAAAGAAAAGAAATATCTACAGAAATATGGATAAAGAGACCAAAGTCACACGTTTTATAAAAATTTACTGTATATTTTCATAAAATGATTCTTCCATCAAAGTTTAAAAGTTATGACGATATCTTATACTCTTTACCTATGTGTCTGTAGAATTATAACTAGGTAATGACTTGAGTCTCATTTGCCAAATGAGTAAGCAAGGGAATGAGTGAATGGGTGAGTGGCTGAATGCTGATTCTGTTGATCTGTGAGTTCAGAGTTGGCACTCTGGTATTTAAGCACCCATCAGTTCCTGGGTTGAGGTCAGATATTAATATCTCTTTGAGCAAAACATTCCTTCTTTTACAATCATTGAAATGGCAGCAGATTTTAATTGGAGGCATCTCAACTAGTGAGAGAGCTCCCCTGCCCCCATTTCTGTTTTCCTGCTGAGTTGCTCTCTGAATTGCAGATTTAGTAAAGCATGCCCTTCAGTTCAACTATCTGCTTCTAAGATGTTTCATGGGAGAAGAAGAGTAAGAGTTAAATACCCAGACACACAGTATAAAGTACTGGAAGGAAAAACAAATAAGGCTGTGATGCTATGCTGGTGTTTAGATGCTCAGAATGACAAGCTTAAAGCAATATTTGTAGCTATCACCCCTCTATCAACAAACACAGTTGAAGGATTAGACTCAATTAAAAATAAAGACAGAAAGGAGGAAATCATTCTGGTTCTATTCTAAGGGAACTCAGATATATGATTTTCAGAGAGGGACAAAGAAAGTGACCAAGGAAATCCTGAAGTATGTGTACATTGTAACAGTTGCTAGAGGTGATGTTGAAGGTCTGAACTAGTGTAGAGTAGGCTTGGTGAAGAAGAAATGATTCTGTGAGATAAGAAAATTTCAGATTTCCTGAATCTTGAAGGAAAATGTCAGTTAAGTTAATTGTTCTTCATTTTTGTTACACTTTAACCATATTAGCCATTGACACGAAGCCTCTGGTCCAAGGTGGAGTTTATTCCCTACTCCAACACCAAAGGTGGATGTTGACTTGTCATGTATCTTCATTTCCTTTTCACTGTTGTAATACAATGCCCTGGCAACAGTAACTTAAGACAGAAAGATATATTGACTGGTCGTTTCAGAGAGTCCAGAGGTTGCCAAGGTGGAGAAGACATGGTAGCAGGCAGGAAAGTCATGGGGAAGAAGCAGGAGGCTGGCTTGCTATACAAATTCTCAGGAAATAGAGAATGAACAAGAAGTAGGACCTATCTATAAAGCCTTAAGGTCCATCCTTCTGGAGTTGCCTCCTCCAATGAAGCAATACCTTCCAAAAGCCTCAAAATCTTCCCAATTGGTGCCATTAACTAGGCATCTTCAGCTTGCTGTCTTTCATTTTCCTATCACCATGAGTGCAGGGCCTAGGTCTCCAATGTCTCTTAAGCATTAAGGAATAAAGAATGAGACACTAGAACCAGGATAAAGAAGCCTCGCAAAGTCTGCTAGAATCTACCTGTTGTATCAAGGTATGTCTAGAAGATTCATGGCAGAACCCCTGCCTCAAAATAGGAAACAAGGAAATAGAAGATAATTAAGGATAAAAAGAAATGCATATGTAAACATTTACCCCAAATAAACTATGCCTCAGCATATATTAATTCATAAATTTATTTTCTCATTCAATGAATAATTACTTAGATCTGACTATGGTACTATTTAAGCTTAGCTCTAAACTTCCTGAAACCATTCGTGAAGATATGCACTTTGAACCTGTGGTCACAAATGTGCAAAGTCCAAAGAGGAAGAATCAGAGTGGTAAACATTTGATGTGACCAGTCAGCACAAATATTGCATATTTTATTATAATTGCAGGCTAACACATACAGAATTTTCTGTGGACTTTACTGAATCAATCAAATGAGTCCTTTTAAACTTATTGTTTGACACTTTGGCTGAGAGCAATAGTTTCAAAGATTTATGAGGCATTCTGTGGTTTTTCTACACATGTACATATTATAGAATGAGTGTTCAAATTCCTGAAAGAACTGAGTCCCAACCAAGAGTCCTATGCTCAGCAATCCTACCTTACAGTAATGAAGAGGTGGCGAAGGTTCTCTTAGACTAAGCTGGGAGAAGTCCTGACCACAAGACATCCCTGACAATGAATGTTCCTTTCAGGCTGATGGAATTAGATAGATGTTCATTAGTAACCAGAAAGCATGTGGAAGAATAAAATTACCTGGTAAATGTAAATATATCATCAAAACCTAACACTCTTATACAGTGATGGGTAAATCAATCTTGAGAGCAAAGGTTAAAAAGCAAAACTATTACAAATAATTGAAGATACACTAATTTGTCAGATGGGTCTTCAAGACTTAATAAATGTTTAATCGTCCCTGGTATGATGATTCATTTGGGGATTTGATTTAGTTGACCATAAAAGGTCACTTTTGCATACTAGTGTTATTTAGCTGCTAGTCTGAGTGCAGACTATACATAATGTGGTTCTTCCTCAATTAACCGTTTCCAGAGGCTTGATCATTATGGCTACACTTCAGAGTGCTAATTACTAAATAAAGAAGTCATAAAGAAAGTTCTCAGGAAAACCTAGCCATTCTGCATCTTAGACTTCTCTAGAACTGTGAGAAGATTAATGCCTGCTATTTTAGTCATCTAGAATTTTGTTATGGCAGCATGGACCAACATAGTCACATCCAGTCCTACTACTTGTACAGTATCTCAGACTGGTGTTCAGCTTCCAAGGAGTGATTGAGAGACTGGTTCCCAGGTTGCCAGCTCATGGAGGCCATTCTTGGTTTGCCCAGAACTGACATGCACTGATGAGTCCAGCAGGTCCCCTGACTTTATGCCAGAGTCTTTCATTGCCGGTCTGGATTTCTGGGTTTCCAGTGCTTGCCTAACCATGCCAGCCATGGAAAGCCAACAGCTCTTTGGGGGAAGACACTATACACATGAATAATATGATACACATCTGCATTGGCAGCAAGGAATGGAAGAATTTTCCTAGGGACGAGGCCAAGCCTTGCTGGCTTCCTGTATCCATTCAGCTCCTGCAGATCCAGAAACTTCTGCTGCCCCAGGATTGACTGGTTCAGGAGACTTAGAGACCACTCGAATAATACTCACCTCTGCAGTATATCAGTATCCAACATTTCTCAGCCATCCTAGGGCTTTTTGGGAGGATGAATAAATAACTGACATTGCCCAGAAGGGCTGAACAAAGGAAATGAAAGGCACTTATCTCCTCCCACTCTCCCCACCTTTTCTTCTTCTCTCATATATTATATCCCATCCACAGTTTCCCATACCTCTTCTCCTTCCAGTCCTTCCTGCCCCCACTTCTTTCCCCCAGCTCTACTCCTACCACTCAGTAAACGGCGGGCCTCCCAGGGACATCAATGAAATCTGGCAAATCAAGTTGCAATAAAACTAGGCATCACCCCTCATAATAAGGCCAGCTGTGGCAATCCACAAGGAGAAAAGGGGTTTCAAAAGCAGGAAAAGAAGTCAGAAACAGCCCTAGCTTTCCAATGCTGGAGGGTACTTTGAGTAATGTCTCTTTGGCAAAGTGGAGGTCTTTGTCATAAAAGTAGAGGACACCTGTGCTCTCTACAGGAAACAAGTAGTAAGTGCACATACATTCTCTAGAGGACAAATGGCCCTACTATGACTGGGCACTGTTCTAATAATCTACAATATGCCATTACCTATAAGCAGTGCAACACCCGGGGCTTAACTGAGATGCCCATTTAAACAATAAGTGCCAGGTCTGGCATGGCCTTGGTAGGGACAGAGTGACATGGTTCCTGCCCCTAGGACAGGGCCAGTATTGTTGATGACTTTCATAAGCATAAGCCTTGTTCGTATAATAATGTACATATTTTCATGCTCCTTCAAAGAATGCCCTCCCTGTTAATGTTAATGACTCCATGATTATCAGAGACACCAGGAGTCAGGGAAGCTAAGGTGTAGCTAATGTTACAGAAAAACTGTAAATGTTGGAACCTTCAGGGCAGCCCTTAAGGCTATGGAAAAGAACAATAAACATGGGTTGGAAAATATAAAATTTCTCCAAAAATAAGGATTCTATGTGATTTATAGGAGGGGCTTCATGAACCTAAAGGAACAAAAGCAGCTGTGCTGTGAGCCAACTTGTCAGAAAATTACTAAAACGATTTAGGGAGTGGTGATCACAGGAGATCCCACCCAGCAAAGTTTTTTTGCTTATGCTTACAAAGGCAGATAGATTCCTGAGTTCTGAGTCAGCCTGAGACAGAGCAAGTTTAGGCCCAGGTGTGGTGGAAATGATAATTTCAGGACAGGGTCCCACCCAGCTAGTTTATAGTCTGTGCTTAACAGAGGCAGGGAGATCTCTGAATTCTTTTGCAATGTTAAAGGAAAATATGTGTTTGCTGTCTCCTAAGAATTAAGGGATGGGGTCACGGGGTGCTGATTCATAGGATAATCAAAAGGAAACCTGGACTAAATGACTGGATGGTTATGTAAAGACTGGGCTAATGATCTGCAAGAGATGAGCTATCCAGAGAATTTTAATATTAGCAAGAGAGAATTGCTTGGAGAACTGTCTGGAACAGAACACACAGAAAGAGAAAGAGAGAGCTGTCTGGAGATCTCCAGAGAAAGCAGATCAGAGAGAAAGAACATAGAACAGAGAGAAAGCAGGCTGGAAATTGTTCGGAGTGGAACATAGGCTGTCATCTTAGATCCATGATTTGACTTGTGTTGTTTGTTTTCACTGCTCCTAGACACTCCTTCCTCAGAAACCCTCTCCAAGTTAAGGCTGGTCCTTGACAAACGAGGAGATTGAAACCTGAAGAAGTTATTGACTCTAATGGGTTCACAAGACAAATTTCCTTCCTTGACTTTTTGAATGATTTAAAAATTGTATTATCATTTTTAAGTTTTTGCTTTTTTATTTGTTTTAATTTTATGATATCTTAAACAGTGTCACATTGTACAACCCAGGCTGGCCTAGAACTAACTTATATAGTAGTCCAAGGTGGCCTTGAAGTTAGAATCCTTGTGCTTTAGTCTTCTGAGTGTTGTGATTACATATGCTTACTGTGTGACACCTAACTATTTAGGGTTTTAACTCAAATCAACTCCAAGCCCATGTCCCTAACACCTGAGCTGTGGGACTTTCTTTTTTTTCCCTTTTTAACTAAACCGATGAATGGTGTTCACCTATAACAACTCATTTATATTTGGGGATTGATATACTTCCCCAATGATTATCCTGTAAGTTGAACCCAAATGGATCTCTTGGACATATACTTTTTTTCCCCTTTCATACCCTGTGTGGGCTTCAGATCTAGTATAGGTGGTCTTTTCCTGGGCAGCTAGACAGAAGAACTGTGGTTGATGACACTGCACTTGGGCTTCCTGTGCTGTGCAGGGGAAAAGAAAGCAGGACAGAAGAGCATTCATTCAAAGAGACAACAGAAAGTCATTCAAGATGGAATGTTTGTGTGGCAAGCATGTTAGTCCGGTCTGCTCAACATCATGAAGTAGGAAGTAGGGTTCCTTATTGCTCTCTTTGCAGTGACAATCTGAGCATACTTTTTGACTACATGCATGTCTCTATTTTTCTTGGAAAACATTATTTTAAAAATACAATATTTTGTTAAATTTGCTAAAATTTCATATAAAATGTTTTGGCCTATCCACCCATTCCCTCCTCCCCTAACATCTCCTAGATCCACCACTCGCTTCTGCATCCCCTCTAAATTCATATCCATTTTTAATAAACCACTGTGTTCAATTTGTGCTGTCTATACATTCATGGGTGAACCACCACCCACTGGATTATGGTCAACCCACTCTCTCTCCCTCAGATGCCATCAACTGTCAATTGTTTCTCAGCTAGAGGAAGGGTTTTTTATGCCTTTCCCCTCTGTGGTTGTTGGAATAGGAATGGCCACCAGAGACTCAGGTATATAAATGCTTGGTCATAGGGAGTTGCACTATTAGAAAGTGTGGCCTTGGAGTAGGTGTGGCTTTGGTGGAGGAAGTGTGTTGCTGGTGGTGGGTTTGAAGACTTAATAAGTTCAAGTCTGGCTTGTTTGACACAGTCTCCTTCTGCTCCCAGCAGATTAAGATGTAGAACTCTCAGCTCCTTCTCCAGTACTATGTCTGTGGTGTGCTGCCATGATTTCTGCTATGATATAATGACCTAAATCTCTGAGACTATAAGGCAGCACCAATGAAATGTCCTCTTTTTAAAGACGTGCCATGGTTATGGTACATAGTCACAGCAATAAGACCCTAACTTAGACATCTTCATCTTAGAACATTGTGTGGCCTGATACTGTTAGATCTTTTGCTGGGAAACATTACTGCTGTGAGTTCATACATACAGTGTTCCTAGCATGTTCAGAAGACATGGGTTTGATCTCATCCTCCCTGACTCTTACAATCTCTTACCTCTCCTTGACAATGGTACTGAAGTCTTAGTGGATATGTGGTATAGATGCCTCATTTGTGGCTCAACATCCCACTGACACTAAGAAAACAATTCTAAAAGAATATTCTCTGACATGAAAGACAAATTTTTAGCAAGTCGCTAATATGATACTAAAGAGCACCGGGCTTTTGCCAGCTCTAAGTTAAGATCTTTATCAGCCAGTGTGAATCCTGACACACTGGACAGAGAGCATTTTGAACTCTAAGTCTCAGTTTACTCACTTGTGAAAAGAGGGACAATTATTATATAATGATAATATGTGACAAAGCTATAAAGCTTAACCTGATAATGCCTATAAGGTGTAATTCACCTAGCACAGAATCAATGTTTAGTAAGTGTTTCTCATAAACATCTGTATTCACATGCAATTATGAATTAAAACTAACTCAGGCAGCAGATTCTCTACTCAAACATGAGTGACAATTTGTGAGATTTTTTTCAGAACAAAGAAAGGCCACTGCCATCTTGTTTGGGTAGGTGGGTGCTGTGACGATTGGCATACAGAGCTTGGGGATCTATCATTATAAAGATACTCTTTTGTTGCTTATCATTTTTATTGGATATTTTCTCTATTTACATTTCAAGTATTATCCCCTTTCCCTACTTCCCCTCTGGAATCCTCCTATTCCTCTCCCCCTCCCCCTGCCTCTATGAGAGTATTCCCCCATCCACCCACTCTCTCCCATCTCCCCGCCCTGGCACTCCTCTACACTGGGGAACTGAGCCTTCACAGGGCCATGGGCCTCTCCTCTCATTTATCCCCCATAAGGCCATCCTCTGTTACACATGTGGATGGAGCCATGGGTTCCTCCATGTGTACTCTTTGGTTGATGGTTTAGTCTCTAGAAGTCCTCAGTCCTTCTTAGAAGGAAGAACAAATTATTCACAGGGGGAAATTCAGAGACAAAATGTGTAGCAGAGACTGAGGGAAAGGTCATCCAGAGACGGCTCCACATGGGAATCCATCCTATATACTGTTATCAAACACAGACAATATTGTGGATTCCAAGAAGTGCATGCTGTCAGGAGCCTGCTTGATAGAGCTGTCTCCTGAGAGGCTGTGCCAGAGCCTGAGAAATACAGAGTCAGATGCTCTCAACCAACCATTGGACTGCAAACAGGGCACACAATGGAGGAGTTAGAAGAAGGAATAAAGTTATTCTTTTACTTAGGGCCTCCAGGCTAAATATGGGAAAAAGAAGTAAATGAGTATCCCATTATCCTTGGGTTCATATGGAGATAATTTCTCCTCAAGGATTTCCTGAGTGTTGCTTCACATGTCTTGATGACATTTAGTATACTCACTGTTTCAAGGGTTTTCTCACCAGCAAGCTTTCACTCACATGGATCCTTCTCCAACTTTGTGGGATGCATTTGCTTTAAAACCATCTATCTATCTGCTCACTGGAATGGAAAGTGATGGAGTAAGGGTTCTACGTCTGAATTTTCTCATGGAAAATTGAGAGGTCCATCACCTCCTAAAATGTTAAAGGGGATGCACTGTCTAGAGACTGGAGTGTTTCCAGAGAATAGGATGGGCTCTGACCATCATAAATGGATGTATGGATGTATGATAACCAGAACCTCATTTAAATGACCAAATTGCCACGGATCCAGAGGGATATAGTTTTTCACATCACTCTACAGTAAACCAAGAACATGTACTTAGTACTTATAAGTCACTTTTCTTTGTGAATGATCTGAATACCAGATACTTTTGGTTCTGTTTTGATACAGTGTAGCTGGTTGGGAAGACGACAGGCTTCATAATCAGACATGTGACTTCTTCTCTCCTTTTTTGTGGCATTAGGGATTGAAACCCAAATATCCCGCATGCCAGACAGGGACTCTACCATTAATGAGCACCCCAAGCCTCAGACACATGATTTATGAAAAGAGACATGACATTTAATTGTCATGCCATTTGAAAATTATCATTAAGGTACTAGTAGTCTCTGTCTCCCTATCCAGGTAGTGGGGAAAATAATTCCTATAGAATTGAAGATTAGCCCATCAATGTGTACTCATAGTGCCTCCTTCACAGTGGGCTCACAAAATTGGTAATAGATTTTGTCATTGTCTTTGCATCAATAAAATATAGTGCCAAAAACATTGGCTCACAATTTAGTTACCTTCATGCATATTTTATTAAGCTTTCATTAGTTTCAACTTTTAAATTATTATTGCCGTGTTTGCAATGATAAGAATTAAGCCCTACAGTCTCATCCATGCCAAACATATATATTATTGCAGACCTGCATCCTCATCTGCCCTCATGGTTTCAGTGTCAGAGATAA
Organism: Rattus norvegicus; assembly: GCF_021556685.1. Taxonomy (NCBI): domain Eukaryota; kingdom Metazoa; phylum Chordata; class Mammalia; order Rodentia; family Muridae; genus Rattus; species Rattus norvegicus. Next base: position 83,468,148 of record NC_141538.1, read on the forward strand.
CTAGGATATTAACTTGATTCTCCACTTCCAAAGGAAGGCAGTTTGTTGATTGTGGACAAGGGATATTTACTTCCCAGGCCACTGTAATAGTGAGTCAATATGGTCATGAGAGGGGATTTGGATCAGGGAAGGGAGTTTCCTAGTCATCTGACTGCATATGAACACTCTGGAGTAATTTTGGATGGTTCTTGGGCAACTTGAAATGATCATAGAAGCAAGACGTTTGTCCCAACAATTTGGCATTTGTGTATCTAATAAATTGTTGCACAATTATTTTGTGCATATGTGGATTGTTGAGACCGAGAACTCATGTCATCCACAGTCATTCTGAAGAGGCAGACACTGCATATTCTCCAGTCACAGATTGTATTGGAGTCTTTGTCCCGGGCCACCCTATTGTGCAAAGTTCTGGGGAGTCAGAGGCTTCTCAGACCACATGAAGTGAAGCAGCTGTTAAAGCATCCCAGGAGCTGAAATTGACTTTGTGGTACAGAAGGAAGAAGGTGCTGACTTCTGAATGTTGACCATGCTATGCTGTGACAACATGTGAGACACTTTGTGGGGTTGTAAGGGGACCACCTAGTGCAGTGCTTGTGGTTAATGCATTATAAATATACCCATGGGAAGGGACATTGTGGATGATAATGAAACAGTAGTGAAAAAGCCAAATGGAGATAGTGAAGCAGAGGTAGGATGAAGACTAAGGGGCATTTGTGCAATTATGGATACAGAGGAGGGCTTGGCATACTTGGGCCCTAGAAATAGATCTGACAGTCAATGCTCCATCTGATAGTCTTTATCCCAGACATTGAGAGGTGAGATCACTAAAGGAAATTGCAGAGAACATTGTACAACCTAGTTATTGATCAAATAGAGAAATCAGCTCAGAGGAGGAGAAGGGATGAGCTCATGGTCATAAAGTAAGTGATAGAAATTGGTGTTGTGTTCTGACTTCATTGCTTGTTCTTTTTGACTGTACCTGTGACTTTATCATGACCCTCTCCTATCGTTGAAGGTCGGGTAGTTTCTTCTGACAATCTACTCCCTGTGGTGGCATGTAGGATGCAATACTAAAAATAATGCTAACTGGTTTACATGCATGTGTATTGAGGAAGGGATCATGCGGTTGAGTAGCGAAGTTTTAGTGTCACATCTCTTTGGAGTGATAAAATTTCTTTTTATTGTTTACAAGATATTTAGAATCTTTCAATAAGCCAATACTAGTTTGAAAGTTCTATAGGAGAATTTCCACTTTTCTTCAGTATTGAATATGATGTGAGACTGACATGTTTTTTGCATAAGTAATGTTCACCAGATTAATTTATGTAGCTTCTTCAGGGATGATGTTATAACTTTGTACTCTCTAAAAGTCTCTGGGACTTTATTTGCTTCATTTAAGAGTTTATCACTAGGAAATTAATCAGGTGTTCTTGAAGTTCATGTGGATGTCTCAGACAGATAACACAGTTCAGAGCCTGAAAAAAACCCAGTAGCTTTTCTGAGACTTGAACATTTTATGAAGTATTTAAAAAAGAATTGGCAGTATCTATCACCTTCCGTTGGATCGCTCCTCTCGTGATAGTCAGTCATCTACCTCCATTAAAACCTCTCATTTCCAGGTAACATCAGAGTAAAATCTTTGAAATCAGTAAATGAAGATTCAAGTTAAATCCAGTGACATGAGCTAAAATAAATGCAAATAACCCCACTGAAGAGATCATGAGGTGAGAGTCATTATCCATGCACCGCCTAGGCTAGGACTACTGAAAAACAGAAACCACTTACCATCATGAACATGCATTTTTATTTCAGAGATGGAGATGTGCACTGAGTTATAAGTGATGGAATGGATCTGATGTAACTGACATATACTTTATAGATCATTAGGAAACATCATTTCCCTAGGACAAAGAACAAAATTATAGAATTTTGCCACACTTTAAACACTGGGAAACTGTTGAAGCTTTAGAGTAACAGATACTCCAATGATTTTCAGTTCACTTTGCAGCAGTATTACGACTCTAGCAATAATATTGTCTGTCTAACACAGTGTTTCTCAACCTGTGGGTCGGAGGGGGTTTGTTACAGATCAAACATAGTATATCAAATATTTACATTATGATTCATAACCGTAGCAAGATTAGTTTGAAGTAGCAACAAAGTAATTTTATGGTCGTAGGTCACCACAACATTAGAAACTGTATTAAAAGGTCACAGCATTAGGAAGATTGAAAGCCATTGCTCTAAGGGATCAAGCTATTTCAAGGTTTAAATCTTAGAACATTTTGAGACTTTAGATTTTTTTGATAACCACAAATTATAGTCTGAAAATGCAGATGCTGAATGATAACACATAGTGCCCTATTTAAAAGTAGCACATAATTCTGTCTATCCTTACACTGTGTCATTTAAAATTATTTCCATTTAAAAATAATTAAAAAAATAATTTTCCCCACAATTTTATTTTCCTCCTCTTGCCAAGTTGACACATCTGAATGAGATTTTAAAGACTATAAAAAGAGGAAAAACTGAAACATATGATCTTAATTAAGTTCGAATGCCTGTTTTTCCAACTTGGAACTGCAGTTAAGAAACTCAGTATTTTATTTAAGAGGGAGAAAGTGGAAGTTTACAAGTCTATTCTTGCTCATTTAAGTCAAAACAAATCTTTCTCAATCCCAGTCATTTGTCTAAGTAAGAGTCCTTTGCCTGACACTAGTCCCACAGCATTTGTTTGTGAGTTCTGCAGGGATGGATTCCAATTCAAGTAAAATACCCAGGAGTGTATCTTCATCATCATTAAATACACATATACACATATATACATATATATATATACACACACATATACACACATACAAACATACACAGATAAAACATAAACACACATACATACACATATACACATATTCATATATGACAGAGCCTTGTGACATTTATCTCATCCCAAGCACCACGTCAACTGGAATTGTCATTGTGATAGTCTTAAGACAATCAAATATCATTGGTTCTTCATTTCTTTTGCTTCTAAAAGTTGAAAAGACAATCTCACTCAGACATCCTGGGTCTCCAGATCATTATTACTCCGCCTCCTCTTTGTCCACATGTCTAAGCTGTAGGTGTAGGCTGTGTTGAGATGTACTAACTGTAGGTGTAGGGTGTGTGTTGAGATGTACTAATTGTGCTCTTACACACTGATTCTCTGCATTTTGACAACTTATGGACCGCTGTAGACGTTTCTGTCTGCTACAAAAACAAGCTTTTACTTTTTTAAAAAAATGAGCATGTTAAGGCTAGATTTACTGTGTCTATAAGGGTAAATATTTAGTATTCAGTAAGAAGATATACTGATTTAGAAAAATGGCAGTAGTAAGTTATCCTCTACTGTGAATGACCTCTCCAGCTATGTCTAGTTTATTAGCTTTATAGTACCAGGAATGAGCTCTGTCATATATTAGTACTGTTTATTTACATTGTTTCTACTCTCTTTTTATAATATTTTTACCTTCTATGACCTCCTAAGTACCTTTCTGATTTGTAACCTTTTCTTCTATAAGGGTGTGTGTGTATGTGTGTGTGTGTGTGTGTGTGTGTGTGTGTGTGTGTTGGATAAGTTATCAGGAGAAAAAGAAAGGAGAGTAACAGAGACAGACAGACACACACACAGAGACAGAGAGACAGAGAGAGACAGAGAAAGACAGAGACAGATACAGAGAGAAGCAGAGAGAGGCAACAAGATAGAAAGTCAGAGGGCAAGACACACACACACACAGAGGGAGAGAGAGAGAGAGAGAAAGAGAGAAAATATTAAGGATCCTTTTACTTTGTCTTATAATCAATTCACTATTTTTCAAGTTGCTTTCTTTTATTTATTCATTATTTATTTTACCAAATATTTTTAAATTTAGATTTCAAATGTTATTCCCTTTCCTGTTTTCCCATCCATAAGCCTTCTATCCAATCCCCCTCACCTTCTTCTATAAGGGTGTTTCCCTCCCCTTCCAATCTCCCTGCCCTGACATTTCCCTACAGGCGAGGGGGAGGGGTGGAGAAGGCAGCCTTGACAAGACCAAGGGCTTCTCCTCCCGCTGCTGCCCAAGAAGGCCATCCTCTGCTACATATGTAGTTGGAGACATGGGTCTGGCCATGTGTAGACTTTAGGTAGTGGTTTAGTCCCTGTGAGTTCTGGTTGGTTGGTATTGTTGTTCTTATAGGGTTGGAAGCCCCTTCAGCTCCTTCAATCCTTTCTCTAATTCCTCCAATGTGGAACCTGTTCTCAGTTCAATGTTTTGCTGCTAGCATTCACCTCTGTTTTTGTAACTCTTTTGCTGAGTCTCTCAGGAAACAGCTATATCAGGCTCCTATCAGCATGAACTTCTTGGCTTCATCAATATTGCCTAGTTTTGGTGGCTGTGTATATATGGGCTGGATCCCCCAGTAGGGCAAGCTCTGAATGGCCATTTCTTCAGTCTCTGCTCCAAACTTTGTCTCCATATTCCCTCCTATGAATATTTTTGTTCCCCTTTTAAGAAGGAGAGAAGCATCTGCACTTTGGTCATCCTTCTTCTTAAGCTTCATGTCGTCTGTGGATTGTATCTTGGGTAGTTCAAGCTTTTGGGCTAATATACACTTAGCAGTGTGCATTCCATGTGTGTTTTTTTGTGATTGGGATGATATTTTCTAGTTCCATCCATTTGCCTATGAATTTCATGAAGCCATTGTTTTGATAGCTGAGTAGTACTCCATTGTGTAGATGTACCACATTTTCTGTATCCATTCTTCTGTTGAAGGGCATCTGGGTTTTTTTTCTAGCTTCTGGCTATTATAAATAAGGCTGCGATGAACATAGTGGAGCACGTGTCTCTTTTATATGTTGAGGCATCTTTTGGGTATATGCCCAAGAGAGGTATAGCTGGATCCTCAGGCAGTTCAATGTCCAATTTTCTGAGGAACCTCCAGACTGATTTCCAGAGTGGCTGTACCAGTTTGCAAAACCACCAACAATGGAGGAGTGTTCCTTTTTCTCCATGTCCTTGCCAGCATCTGTTGTTACCTGAGCTTTTTGAGCCATTCTAACTGGTGTGAGGTGGAATCTCAAGGTTGTTGTGACTTGCATTTCCCTGATGACTAAGGATGTTGAACATTTCTTTAGGTACTCCTCAGCCACTCGGTATTCCTGAGTTGAGAATTCTTTGTTTAGCATTGCACCCCATTTTTAATAGGGTTATTGGATCTCTGGAGTCTAACTTCTTGAACTCTTTATATATATTGGATATGAGGCCTCTATCGGATGTAGGATTGGTAAAGATCTTTATGCAACCTGTTGGTTGCCTCTTTGTCCTAGTGACAGTGTCCTTTGCCTTACAGAAGTTTTGCAATTTTATGAGGTCCCATTTATCAATTCTTGAGAATAAGTCATCAGTGTTTTGTTCAGCAAATTTTCCCCAGTGCCCATGTGTTCAAGGCTCTTCCTCTTTTTTTCGTCTATTAGTTTGAGTGTATCTGTTTGGATGTGGAGGTCCTTGATCTACTTGGAGTTAAGCTTGGTACAGGGTGATAAGAATGGCGCAATTTGCATTCTTCCACATGGTGACCTCCAGTCAAACCAGCATCATTTGTTGAAAATGCTATCTCTTTTCCATTGGATGGTTTTAGCTCTTTTGTCAAAGATCAAGTGCATAGGTGTATGGGTTCATTTCTGGGTCTTCATTTCTATTCTATTGATCTACCTGCCTCTTTCTGGACCAATACCATACTTTTTTTTGTTTTTTGTTTTTTAATCACTATTGCTCTGTAATAAAGCTTGAGGTCAGGGATGGTGATTCCCCCAAAAGTTCTATTATTGTTGAGGATAGTTTTCAATATCCTAGATTTTTGTTATTCCAAATGAATTTGCAAATTGCTCCTTCTAAGTCTATGAAGAATTGAGTTGGAATTTTGATGGGGAATACATTGAATCTGTAGATTGCTTTTGGCAAAACAGTCATTTTTACTATATTAATCTTGCCAAATCATGAGCATAGGAGGTCTTTCCATTTTCTGAGATCTTCAATTTCTTTGTTCAGAGACTTGAAGTTCTCATCATACAGATATTTCACTTGCTTGGTTAGAGTCACACCGAGGTATTTTATATTATTTGGAACTACTTTGAATGGTGTAATTTCCCTAATTTCTTTCTCAGCCTGTTTATCCTTTGAGTAGAGGAAGGTTACTGGTTTGTTTGAGTTAATTTTATATCCAGCCACTTTGCTGAAGTTGTTTATTAGACTTAGTAGTTCTCTGGTGGAACTTCTGGGGTCACTTAATTATACTACCATATCATCTGCAAATAGTGATATTTTGTCTTCTTTCTTTCCCTTTTGTAGTCCTTTGACCTCCTTGTGTTGTCTGGTTGCTCTGGCTAGGACTTTAAGTACTATATTGATTAAGTAGGGAAAGAGTGGGCAGCCTTGTCTAGTCCTTGATTTTAGTTGGATTTCTTTAATTTTCTCTCCGTTTAGTTTGATGTTGATTACTGGTTTGCTGTATATTGCTTTTACTATGTTTATGTATGGGCCTTGAATTCCTGATCTTTCCAAGACTTTTAACATGAAGGAGTGTTAAATTTTGTCAAATGTGTTCTCAGCATCTAATGAGATGATCATGTGGTATTGTTCTTTGAGTTTGTTTACACAGTGGAGTATGTTGATGGATTTCCATATATTGAACCATCCCTGAATTCCTGGGATGAAGCGTACTTGATCATGATGGAAGATCATTTTGATGTGCTCTTGGATTCAGTTTGCAAGAATTTTATTGAATATTCTTCCATCAATATTCATAAGAGTAATTGGTCTGAAGTTCTCTTTCTTTTTTGAGTCTTTCTGTGGTTTAGGTATAAGAGTAATTGTGGCTTCATAGAAGGAACTGGGTAGTGTTCCTGTTTCTATTTTCTGGAATAGTTTGGACAATATTGATATGAGGTCTTCTATGAAGATCTTATAGGATTCTGTACTAAACCTATCTGATCCTGGGCTCCTTTTGGTTGGGAGACTTTTAATGACTTCTTCTATTTCTTTAGGAGTTATGGGATTGTTTAGATGGTTTATCTGATCCTGATTTAACTTTGGTACCTTGTATTTGCCTAGAAAATTATCCATTTCATCCAGATTTTCCAGTTTGGTTGAATATGGGCTTTTGTAGTAGGATCTGATGATTTTCTGAATTTCCTCCGAGTCTGTCATTATGTCTCTCTTTTCATTTCTGTCTTTGTTAATTTGGATAATCTCTCAGTGCCCTCTGGCTAGTCTGGCTAAGGGTTTATGTATCTTGTTGATTTTTTTTCAAAGAATCAGCTCCTGGATTGGTTTAATCTTTGTATAGTTCTTTTTGTTTCTCCTTGGTTGATTTCAGATCTGAGTTTGATTATTTCCTGAGTTCTACTCCATTTGGGTGCATTTGCTCTTTTTGTTTTAGAGCTTTTCGGTGTGCTGTCAAGGTGCTAATGTGTGCTCTCTCCAATTTTATTTTGGAGTCACTCAGAGCTATGAGTTTTCCTCTTAGCACTGCTTTCATTGTGTCCCATAAGTTTGGGTATGTTATGCCTTCATTTTTATGAAATTCTAAAAAAGTCTTTAATTTCTTTCTTTATTTCTTCCTTGACCAAGTTGTCATTGAGTAGAGCATTGTTCAGGTTCCATGTACATATGGGCTTTCTGTCATTATTGTTGTTATTGAAGACCAGTTTTAGTCTGTGATGATCTGATATAATGCACAGGATTATTTCAATCTTCTTTTATCTGTTGAGGCCTGTTGTTTGACCACTTATATGGTCAATTTTGGAGAAGGTACCATGAGGTGCTGAATAAAAGGTACATTCTTTTTTTTCTTCGGATGAAATAGTCTATAAATGTCTGTTAAATGCATTTGGTTCATAACTTCTGTTAGTTTACCTATGTCTCTATTTAGTTTCTGTTTCCATGATCTGTCCATTGATGAGAGTGGGGTGTTTAAGTCTCCCATTATTATTGTGTGTGGTACAATGTGTGCTTTGAACATTATTAAAGTTTCTTTCATGAACGTAGACGCCCTTGCATTTGGAGCATAGATAATCAGGATTGAGAGTTCATTTTGCCGGATTTTTCCTTTGATGAATATGAGGTGTCCTTTTTTATTTTTTTTGATAACTTTTGGTTGAAAATCAGTTTATTCATTATTAGAATGGCTAGTCCAGCTTGTTTCTTCAGACCATTTGTTTGGGAAATTATTTTCCAGCCTTTTACTCTGAGGTCGTGTCTGTCCTTGTCACTAAAGTGTGTTTCTTGTATACAGTGTAATGCTGGGTCATCTTTATGTATCTTGTCTATTAGTCTATGTCTTTTTATTGGGTAATTGAGTCCATTGATGTTAAGAGATATTAAGGAGTAGTGTTTTTTTTCCTGTAATTTTTGTTGTTAAAGGTGGAATTATATTTGCGTGTCTCTCTCCTTTTGGTTTCTTTGCACGGAGATTACTTTCTTGCTTTTTCTAGGGTACAGTTTCCCTCCTTGTGTTGGAGTTTTCCATCTATCATCCTTTGTAGTGCTGAATTTGTAGAAAGATATTGTGTAAATTTGATTTGTCATGAGATATCTTGGTTTCTTTATCTGTGTTAGTTGAGAGTTTTGTTAGATGTAGTATTCTGGGCTGGCATTTGTGTGTTTTTAGGGTCTGTATGACATCTGCCCAGGATCTTATGGCTTTCATAAATCTGGTGAGAAATCTGGTGTAATTCTGATAGGTCTGCTTTTATATGTTAGTTGACCTTTTCCCTGTACTGCTTTTCATATTCTTTCTTTGTTCTGTTCATTTTGTATTTTGACTATTATGTGATGGGAGAAATTTCTTTTTTGGTCCAATCTATTTGGAGTTCTCTAGGCCTCTTTTATATTTTTGGGCATCTTTTTCTTTATGTTAGGGAAGTTTTCTTCTATAATTTTGTTGAAGATATTTACTGGCCCATTAAATTAGGAGTCTTCACTCTCTTTTATACCTATTATCCTTAGGTATGATCTTCTCATTATGTCCTGGATTTCCTGTATGTTTTGGGCTAGGAGGTTTTTGTTTTATTTTTTTGTTTTTTGTTTTTTTGCATTTTACATTATCTTTGATGGTTGTGTAGATGTTTTCTATGGTATCTTCTGTCCCTGAGATTCTCTCTTCTATCTCTTGTATTCTGTTGGTGATGCTTGCATCTATGACTCCTGATCTCTTTCCTAGATTTTCTATTTCCTGGCTTGTCTCCCTTTGTGCTTTCTTTATTGTTTCTATTTCCATTTTTAAATCCCAATGGTTTTGTTCAGTTCCTTCACCTGTTTGGTTGTGCTTTCCTGTACATTTTTAAGGGACTTTTTGGTTTCCTCTCTAAGGGCTTTTAATTGTTTACCTGTGTTGTCCTGTATTTCTTTAAGTGAGTTATTTGTGTCCTTCTTAAAGTCCTCTATTATCATCATGAGATGTGATTTTAAATCAAAATCTTGCTTTTCCTGCATGGTTGGATATCCAGTATTTACTTTGATGGAGGACTTGGGCTCTGATGATGCCAAGTAGTGTTGATTTCTGTTGCTCAGATTCCTGTGCTTGCCTTTCACCATCAGGTTGTCTCTGGTGTTAACTTGTCTTGCTGTCTCTGACAGTGGCTTGACCCTCCTGTAAGCCTGTGTGTCAGCAATCCTGTAGACCTGTTTTCTTTCAGCTGGATCTGGGAACAAAGACCTGCTCCTGTAGACTGGTAGCCTCCAGGTGGGTCACTTGGAGCAGAAATGTTGGTATTACCTCTGCTTTCAGGTGTGTCAGAGCTCTAGATGACTTTCTTTTGGCTGTTGGTACAGGCAGAAATCAGAAGGTTCCTGCTGCTGACTACTTCTAGGTTCCTGTATCCAGAGAGCACTAGGTAGGTTCCTCTTTGGCCAGGAATGTGAGCAAACATGGCGGTCTCCCATGACCTCTCAGGATTGTCCACACCTCTGAGAGTCCAGCTCCGTTTGCCATGGTATTTGTGTACAGAGAGCTGTGGGACAGGCTCAGTTCAGATCCAGGTGCAGGCAGAAACCAGAAGGGTCCAATCATTACTTTTTATATTCCTAAGAGAAATTCAATAAAATTGAAGGGGCTGAGAGCTTCTGCTTCCCTTGCTGTGTTTGTTTTCTTTCATCCAAAGTAAGCATTGCATGAGAATTTTTATATATTAATAAATCATAGATCATCATAGAATTTATGAGATCATTGATCAAATTAATATTTTCATAGGATTTGAGAGAATTCCTGGTCTATAATAAAGACTCTAAAACATGAGTGATCACTACTATTGTAGATGTAAGAGTCGCATTTCCCAGTGTATTAATCATGAAGTAGAATGTCAACATCTGGATAGGGTTCAGTGGCATACAAAATGCTCTGAGTTGTATTCCTAATTGAAATTTTTGCCAACAAGGCAATTAGATAAGTATAATAACTGTGATTTGAATACAGTCTAAGTCTTATTTGAATCTTTTTTGTACAAATTCAGTCTTCTGACTGCTAAATACTGTGGTGTCTCAAGGTCATGAATGTACTTTGCCCTTCATAGCTAGACACAGTTGAATCAAATCCTGTACACAGTCAGACTCCAAGTAGATAAACTGTAATCCTTTGCTCAACTGTTGCCCATCCATTTGTTCTCTATCCACTTTAAGAATGTCAGTATTGGTGACTTACTCAGAGGTCAGTGATGACTAAATCAGGACTGAGGATCTGATGAGCATCATCGGATAACATTCATGGGGATTTAAAAAGTGGAAAAGAGAAAGAAGCAGATCTTTCCCAAGCATTGACCCTTACATATAAGTTTGGGGACAGAAAGGGAGAAGGCAAATGAGGCAGTGAGTGTGAGATAGGTTGGGACTTTGGGAACATCCATAATGCTGGGTTCTCTCCTTGGTCTTAGATTTTGGGCTACTCATCTCTCTGATTATCATAATTTTCTCCTTCATTGTTTTAACTAGTAGTATTTTGCTATTCTTGATTTACTTGCTATTTATATCTGAAAGAGTTTTAAATGTTGTCTATTTATTCTCTTTAGATTTTGTTTCTTTCTTCTAACAGTAAGTCTTTATCTCAGACTCAGTCTGGATAATTAGATAGTGTGTGTGTGGAGCACACAGTTTTAAGTCTGAAAGAATGATCACCCTGGCAATGCCCCCTCCTCCCTATCTTCTCTTTCTTCCTTAATACCCCCCTATTCTTGTCATGGGATTTCTGTTTTGATATAAAGACAAACAAAACAAAATCAAGAAACCACAAATAATTGGATTTGAAGTTGGAACATGAGAGAAACAATAATTTATGAATAAATATGTAGAGACACAAATTTTCCAACCCTCCAAAGCTTAATAAATCCATGGATATTATGATAGTGTTTTTTTCCTAAGAATTTCAGCTAAGGATTAAATGGCATCAAAGTATTTAGTCAGTGATATTTTGTCTACATTAGTCCAAATAAACAGATGTCCCTAAATTGTTTTTCTGAAATTGTTTGGCTATGCTTCCACACCCTTGTCTTCTAGGTTCTGATTCATTTGTCCAGTTGAGTCCCACATCTAGTCTTTCAGTCAAACTATCCATTGAGCTGTTACTAGTCCTCCTGGTATGCCAAATTAGCTTTTTTGATTATATTGTTGTTGTTGCTGCTGCTGTTTTTAATTTTGTCTTTTTGAGTTTTCCTTTATGTAGAAGTGTCAACTATCCCAATAAAAATTGGGTATAAGTCTCATGTTGTGGAGGACACATTTAGTTAAACTATATACTGGTTGTCTATTCCCATAAGACTTGTCCTAACATTGCAATAGCTATACCTTTGCCGTACACCATCATAGATAAATATTGTGGCTGGGTTGATGTTCATGGTTTCCTTTGAGGGCATGTAGAGTACCTTGTTGTACCAAAGATTCTAGAATACGGGAGTAAAGACTCAATGAAGGCACTAGCTCAAGTTGTCTGTGTTCAATGAGTTGTGTAGGTATTGTCTCAAAAATGGGGCCTTACTATAAGTTTGCAGAAAGAAACTCATAAACTTGGTAATAGTATGGGTGGTTTGTTAGCAAGTTCCTTTGTCTAACATTTCAATTAGATGTAGACCTATTCTGGTACTGAAGGCTTCATGTGGTGATAAGAAATGCCCAGTTGTGGCTCTGTCTCCCCCATTATTTGACAGTTTCATTTAGATCACTTTCAATATGTACTCATTTTAAAAAGCTTTTCCTATGTTGGGTTTCCATAATACCCTCAAATAGCCCTTGATTTTAGGTGTCTCGGTTCTCCCTCTCTCATCATGTCTTCTGCCTCCTCTCCATTTTGACACTGATTGAATGAGCAAGGTCCTGAGAGTAGATAGCTGAGGGACCTAAGATAAAACCAAATAGTACTGTTCCAAAAATCTAAACAAACATACAAAAGCAGCTATAAAATGACGACCAATAACATTCTACTATACTCATAGATTCAGTGCTTTGCTCAGCCGTCATCAGAGAAACTCCCTCCTGCAGCAGATGGGAACAAATACAAAGACCTAGAGCCAGACATTATATAGAACATTCAGCCCTAAATGGGATGTCAATCCCTCCTCTAAGGGCTTGGTGGAACCCTGTGGAAGAGAACCAGAAAGAGTGTGAGAGCCAGAGGAGATGGAAGATATAGAATTAAAAGTCTTTAAATCAATCAAAGAACATATGCACTCACAGTAACCGAGGCAGTATGCGCAGGGTATGCATGGGTCTGTATCATATGAAATAGTAGAGAGGAAAGAAATGGACACATGTACTCATTACTAACCCAGAAGCAATCTCCAGTTGATAGCCATTTGCAGATAAAAATCTAGTTTTCACCAGTGGAGTCTCAGTAAAAAAATAAATCACTCTATGTGTAGGCTGCCTGTCCAGCACGATATGGTCAACAGAAAAAAAAGCTAACAGTAAGTACCTCTGGAGGTTCCTTGTCTCCTAATATTGTGTCAATCAGGGCTTTCCCAATGTTAAAAAATTATCTTATTTTTATTTTTATTTTACGTCACATTTTTCTTCTTCTACTCTACAGGTCTTTGTGTATATATTATCACTTCTAGTTTAATGTTTTTATGGGAACCCTGAGTGTGCAATCAAGTGAGTGTCTTGTGCCTTTTCTTGGGCTCTTTTCTTTCTGTTTGTTTTGTCCCATTTGGATGTGTTAGCTTTTGTTTTTTCTTATCTTATTTTATTGTTATTCCTTAAAAACTTGTTTGTAATGAGAGACAGAAGGGGGTAGATCCAGACCAAACAGGAAGAGGGAAGAGGTGAGAAGGGTAGAGGGAGGGGAAACTTCAATCAAAATATATCATGTGAGGCAGAAAAAGTCTATTTTCACTAAAAGCAAAAAGTAATAATATTGACTTTGTTGTTGGTGGTGGTGGTATTTTGTTGTTCACAGAGAAAATAGTATAAAACCAGGAATTCACCTGAAGTATTTTACTTTTACGTCACATATCTCTATTTCCCTCTCTCTACTTCTTACACACACACACACACACACACACACACACACACAGAGAGAGAGAGAGAGAGAGAGAGAGAGAGAGACAGAGACAGAGACAGAGACAGAGAGACAGAGACAGAGAAACAGAGAGAGACAGAGACAGAGACAGACAGACAGACAGATACAGAGTCAGTCAGACACACAAAGGACCTACCTCTTCCTTCAAGCATGCCAAGGTTTTGTCACTTTTGGATGGAGAAGCTGGAGGTGAAGAAGATACAACTCTTTTGATATTATAGAGTATTAGCCCAAAGCTTTTTCCCAAGGCATCAGACTATAAATCACATGATCTGGATTCTTAATTCAATTTGCAAATGACAGAAGCCTTGTATAGTCTGTGCTAAGACAGACAGTCTGTGTGAGAAACTTAGAAAAGGGACTGGTTAGCACAATGGCCTAAGCATGAAGTGAGAAGAGCAGAGAGAAGGCAAAGAAAACTGAATGAGACTGGCGCAGGCCAGAGTCAGAGAAAGTCAATATGATGCACAATTGTCCAAGGCCTTGTAAACTTCCTCAGCTGACTCTTTTCTTTTTTTTTCTGGCTATTGTAGCAAATTAATATTTCTCTAATGGCTCTTATGCTCCAGTAAAGTCTGTTAATAAAGGACCATGTGTTCATTAAGTCCCCCGGGTCTAGCAAAGAACACCATAAATGTTTATAAGATGCCAAATGGAGTTTTATTATGACACCCACCCTTCAGTTTACAGTTTCTTTTTTCTACTTCTTACACTAACAGGACCTGGCCTATGTATCATCTCCCTAGATCAGGAAGCCTTACCTATTTCTCTTCCTGCTCCCTCTAACATCAATGCCATTACTTCCTAAGGCCATTGCATTTATGTTTGTAATTGTGTATGATGCATTTTCCTTTAGTATCATGATAAAGGATATGAAACAATCTACTTCACCAGCTGTATGGTTGCAGAATTTTGGCTTGGTTTTACCTAGTGCCCAGAAGAGTGCTTTCTCCCAGAAGAGGCAAGTTTCATAAATAAAGAAGGTGATGAAATTTGAGCATTGCGATTATTGGAACAGGCCAAGTAGGATATTTGTTCCTATTGATTTACCATGAACGCTTGGAATTTGTGGCTTTTCTTTTCTCCTAAGTAAACATTCTCTTATCCCTATCTATAAGACTTCTTGTGAGATTTCACAAGAAAGACCATACTATAAGGTAGATGGCTACAAAAGACCAAAGAAATTTCTTTCTGTCTTAGAAAAGGTGTAACATTAAAAAATTCTGAGGTACAGGGATGATGAAAACTATTTTATTTAGAAGAGTACATCAAGATTATGGTGAATCTCATATTGTTATAGATATACATTTAAATAAATTTTTACCTCATAAGAGATGTAGACATGTCTATTTGCAATTGAAAATGAGGTTACTAGAATCTTTAGAACTTGCACTTTAGTTTTAGATGTATAGGGCTCTGTAATGCATAAAATGGGTGTCAGAATCTCCCAATTATAAGAATTCTGAAGTCGTCCAAGGTTTTTCTATTCAGTCCTGTGTGTGTGTGTGTGTGTGTGTGTGTGTGTGTGTGTGTGTGTGTGCGCTGAAAGTTTTGGGAGGTGTTCAAGAAGAACATTGCTATAGATTAATGGAGGAAATGAGTTTATTAGTAGAGATATTGATGTCATGAACAGACAGATGGGAAGGGATGGACAGACTCCTTAGTTTAGCTCATATTCCAGCATCTGAGGTAGATAACCTGGTTGTGTCTATATGGAGAGAGAAATCAGAGCCAATCTCTTGAGAGGTGAATATTTTTGCGTACCTCTCTGAGGATTCGGAAGGTTTCAGATCTTATACCTGAATCAGACAGGTCCTTGATGCCCAAGCCGAAGGTATGGAAGTGGATGAAAAGTAGCATGTGTTGTCACCAATAACTCCTTTAATATAAATTCACTTCCCAAATGGGAAATATTGGCATCAGGAAATCTGTCTGGGGGGACCCACAGATGAGGTCTCACAGGGTGTCTGCCATTTTCTGCAAGAATGAGAATGCTCCTGGAAAATATTGTGGTCTCTAGGTCTTAAACATATGTTCTTAAACATCCTATCCTAATTTTTTTGAACAGACTCTTTCACTGAACCTGGAGATCACTGGTTCAGACAAAGTATCTTCCCAGCAATCTCTAGGCATCCTCGTGTTTCCACACTCCATACCAGATCACAGATGCATGCCACAGCACACAGCTCTTATTTTGTATCTTGAGCATTCATTTGAGGTCCCCATGCTTGTATAGCAAGCACTTTACTCACTGAGCCAAAACCGCAGCCCCTCTAGTCATCATTTATAAGATAATTAAAGTTAAATTCATGGTTTCCTTTGAAATTTGGAGCTGAAATTGTAATCCAGGACTGGCTAAATCAAACAATTAATTAGTTGAATATTAGATATTTTGTGTAACCTAATCCAGGTTAAAGTAGGCAAAGATATGAGTACAGATCATTCATCATAAGGTTAAAAAAAAGAAGAAACAAGAAAGAAAAACAGTTAAAAGCTAACCTGTGCATACTGACTACTGTGCTATTAACTGTTGGAAAAATACACACATCCCACAAAACCCAAGTGCATAGTAACCGACATAAATATTTTCTACATGATCTCCTTCTGGGTTTCTGTCTGTTTATGATTGATGACAGCAAGTCTTGGTCCAAGAAGACAATCTTTTACTCCCATCTCTCAGCTAAGCTGCTTTTAATTGCCCACATATAAGTCAGCTTTTAGAGTCTGCAGTTCTTAACCAGGCAATGTCAACATTGGACATGGCCAATCGAAAGCTAACGGTAAAACAACTACTTTCTTTCAAACTTTGTTTTAAGTTCATTCAGGACATTCTACTTCCTGTTTCTTGCTTTTTTTTTTCCTGATTTTTCTCCCCACAGAGTAAGGGCAAACGACCACATTCATCATCTGCTCTGATTTAAAGCAGCCAGAAAATATTTAATTTAATTGGATGCGATCAGTTAGGACTGTAATTATCGGAGACACACATTTTCATTTCTGTCTCAATATGATCCAGTCAATTCCATCCTTCCCTGACTACTACCAACAATATTTTACTGATGACAAATATGGAGCTCAGGAAACTTGCTTTATCTGCCTAAAGTCACAAAGCAGTGAATGGTGGAGCTGAGATTTTTGTGCAGGTTTACCAAATTAAAAACAAAATAATCATATGCTTTCTTATCATACTGTCATACATAGTTTGTACATAATTGGGACATAATCCTTCCCTGAAATGCTAAAGCCAATATAAGCAGGACTCTGTTGCTTTTTTTGTTTGTTTGTTTTTGTTTTTTTAATTTTATTTTTTAATTAATATATTTATTTATTTACATTTCAAATGCTATTCCCTTTCCCAGTTTCCTGTCCAGAAGACCCCCCATCCTCTCCCCCCTCTCCCATATGGATGTCCCCCTATCCACCTCCCTTATCCTCCCCCATATTCCCCTACACTGGGGCTCCAACTTTGGCAGGCCCAAGGACTTCCCCTTCCACTGGTGCTCCAACAAGGCTATTCTCTGCTACATATGCAGTTGGAGCCCTGGTCAGTCCATGTATAGTCTTTTGGTAGTGCATGTATTAAGTTATTTGTTAATGAAATCCTTAATTCCAGGATGTTTTTCATCAACATTTGTTAATAACTAGCATTGGGCACATTGTATAGTTTCCACAATACCTGACAAGTACTGTCTTATTAAATTTTCCAATAACTAATTAATGAGCCATCTAGGCTAGGCAAGGCTATGATTACAATACCTTCATTAAGCACACCTCACCTTCATTGGCTTTGCAGAAGAAACCTGCACATCTAAGATGTCAGGGTGCAGGCAACTTTTGGCATTGCCTATATTTATGCAGGGATGAAAGAGGTTTCCAGTTTACCAGCTATGCCATAAGCTTGTTCTCATTCTGTGTGAAATCCTACCTCCCTCTTCCCCTGATAGATACAGATTGCTTAGCAAGAGAAATGATACCAACTTATTTATAATCAATCACAAGGACGTTTTTGCAGCACATTTGTTTTTACTGTTATTAATAGATGACTTGTTTCTTTGGAAAATTTCTCCAGTTCATTCAGAGCCATCATTCCCTTTGTTCTGTTTTTGTGTTTTCCAGCTTGGAAT
This sequence comes from Rattus norvegicus, assembly GCF_021556685.1. Classification (NCBI taxonomy): domain Eukaryota; kingdom Metazoa; phylum Chordata; class Mammalia; order Rodentia; family Muridae; genus Rattus; species Rattus norvegicus. The sequence continues at coordinate 83,485,850 of NC_141538.1, forward strand.
TACAAATAGTCCAAAATCTCTTTTCATTATCATTTGCTTTCAGACTTCAAGGTCTGGTGGTGCCTGCCTCCGAGATTCTCAGTAAAAATAAATGGAGTTTTCTAATGCTATGTTAGCAGCTTTTCATACCATATTTATGTGTCATTAGCATAAAATATTCCACAATTAATAAAAAGAATTGGGAAGAATAAACAGTATGTAAAAAGAAATATTTATATTTTCTTGGGTATAAAAAGAGAGTTAGGACCCTATGTTTTAATAAGTCCTTGCTTTGTCAGATCCCGTTTGTGTTTGGCATAGAAATGATTGCATTTTTGAGAGTAGAGATAGAGAGCAAGGGTAGTGCTGACACTAAAACCTAGTAAGCTGGGGACCATTTCATCTTATAGAAGAAATACAGTTAATCTTTGTACTCTTCAAAAGCATGTGGATGGAAAATTTCAAGTAAGTTTTTACACTACGCAAAGATGTTCTTTTCTCTTTCAAACTATATAAGTGTAATCATACATATTTCATCTACATGTGCATGTACACACACACACACACACACACACACACACACACACACACACACACACCAACAACCTGTATCTGAAGGGACATTATCTTATTTCCACTTGTAAACATGTATTTGTTGAGCTCCAACTCCATGCAGTGCATTAGTTACTATAGATATGTGTGTTCAATTCGACATTGCTCATCCATTTTTCCACTTCATTATCTGCTTTCTGAAGAAGCTGGCTCCTTCTTGTTATGGTGAGGACATGAAAATATAAAGAGTTAGCTTTCGAACAAAATTGTCACCCATAACATCCCTAATATCTCAATGTCAGCTTTTTCTTCCAAGTGCACCTTGATCCATTTATGAAGAAGCCTTGGTATTAGCTAACACGTATGCCCCTCCCTAATGAGTCATCTGTAGCAAGACACTACTGCTTCCCCTTCTCAAGAAAGAATCCGGGAATACCCCAAATTAACCCCAAAATAAATACAATGAGGCTTCTTTAAACTATGAAAGGACATACTTTTCTCTTCAAGTAGTGGAAAACCTGACATCATATTTAGACTTAATCCAAGGCAGACAGATTTCTCAAATTGAGAACTGAAATGTCAGACAGGAAACAAGTGTTGATCCTAAAGCTACTGTGTTCTGAGCAGAAGATGGCTCATAAAATGTGCGTGATGAGGTGTGGGGGATGGAAGGCTTGGTGTGTGTGTGTGTGTGTGTGTGTGTGTGTGTGTGTGTGTGTATGTGCCCTTCAGATCCCTGACAGATATTAAGACTAGCAGTAGAAACTGGGGAGTGATAAAGTGATTCAAAAATATAAGAAATGTAAACTAATCTGAGATTTATGATATCCTGGGATAGTTTCATAATTTTCTGAAACATGTAAAGAATAAAATAAGAAGAATAAACAGGAGCTGCAAAATATAAAACCTCTCTCTCTCTCTCATTTTACAGATATAAATGTATACTTTCTTTTTGGTTCTCTGACTTGTACCTTGTAGTGGTTAATATATCCATAAAGTTTAAAATTTGTAATTTACAATTGGCAAATTAGGTGGAGATCATTTTCCCAACTTTTTGTCCTATTGACAGTGTCCCTTGCCTTACAGAAGCTTCTCAGTTTCATGAGGTCCTATTTATCAATTGTAGTCAAGGCTATTTCCCACTTTTTGTTATATTAGATTTAGTGTATCTGGTTTTGCATTGAGATCTTTGATCCACTTGGACTTGAGTTTTATGCAGCGTGATAGATATCGATATATTTGCATTCTTCTATATGCAGATATGCAGTTAGTCCAGAACTGTTTATTGAAGATGCTTTCCTGTCCTATTGTACATACAGTTTTGTTTTCTTTGTCAAAAAACGGGTAACCAGAGATATGTGGGTTTATTTTAGAGTCTTCAATTAAGTTCCGTTATCAATTTGTCTGTTTCTACAACACCATACAGTTTTTATTACTATCGTTCTCTAGTAAAGCTTGAGGTCGAGGATGGTGATACCTCTGGATGTTCTTTTATTGTTCAGGATTGTTTTAGCTCTCCTGGATTTTTATTTTTCCATATGAAGTTGACACAATTAATGCTCTGTTGTGCATGCAGACAGGAGATAGCAAGACTGCCCTCTGAGAGTATCCACTGAGCAGTTAACTCTGATGGATGTAGAGACCTACTGCCAGTGTATGGAGCTTGGGAACTCTTCTGGAAGAGTTGGCGTAAGGATTGAGCACTGGGAAGCAGATTGGAACTCCACAGGAAGACCAACAGCAACAACTAACCTGGACATTGGGGATCTCAGAGACAGAACCACCAACATACATGGTCTGGACCTAGGCTCTCCTGCTCGTATGTAGCAGATGTGCAGCTCGGTCTTCATATGAGTCCAGAACAACTGAAATGGGAGTTATCCCAAGGGGAATTTTGCTCATCTGTGGGATGTCTTCTCCTAGCTGGGCTGCCTTATCTGGCCTCAGTGGGTGGGGATGATCTTATCCCTGCAGAGACTGAATATGCCAGGGTTAGTGGAAGGGGGTGGCCGAGAGTGGAGGTAGTGATCAGGATGTAAAAGCAATTAAAAAATGTTAGCAAATAAAGTTTAACTTTTGATTGGTTATTTTATTTATTTACATTTCAAATGTTATCCCCCTTCCTGGTTTCCCCTTCACAAACCTCCTATCCCATCCCACCTTCCCCTGCTTCTATGAGTGTGCTTCCCCACCCACACACCCACTCCTGCCTCACCACCCTGGCATTCCCTTATGCTGGGGCATTGAGCCTTCACAGAACCAAAGACCTTCCCTTCCACTGATGCCAGATAAGGCCATCCTCTGTTCCATATGCAGCTGGAGCCATGGGTCCCTCCATGTGTACTTTTTGGTTGATGGTTTAGTCCCTGGGAGCTCTGAGGGGTCTGGTTGGTTGATATTGTTGCAAACCCCTTCAGCTCCTTCAGTCCTTCCCCTAACTCCTCTATTGGGGTCCCCATGCTCAACTGATGGTTGTTTGCAAGCCTGAATTGGTCAGGAGGCAACTCTATCAGGCTCCTGTCAGCAAGCATTTCTTGGAATCTGCAACAATTGGTGGTTAAATGTGGGTTTATTTTTTTAATTCAAGATGTGTATTGATAACAGATATTTTCCATGTTAAAGACACAATATAAAATTAAGACATTTGGTAAATTTAATCTATATAGACTATTTACTCACCTTTTCTCATTGTGTTGGATTTTCCGTTCTCCTTTTCTTTGACACATACTTTTGCTTCTTAGGTATAATATGGAAAATCCTTTCAAAGAACTTTCTCTAAGCATTTCTCTTAGAACAAGGAATAGAGTCCTCCCAATTTTGTCAAAGAGCAGTTTACAGAGCTGTGCAGTGAGAAGTATGAGGTGTCACATTGAAGATAACAAAACAGAAGGGAGGTGTTTGACTCTGGAAAATGTGAGGACTATTTCACAGAGCAGGCAAAGCCCTTCTTGCATTCTGAAGAAGGGGTTGGGCAGTCCAGGAGACAGAACTTGTG